>NC_133622.1:179223571-179515015 GCF_048593235.1 Sminthopsis crassicaudata
GCCTCCCAGCCCACACAAAGGCAGTTAGAGCCCTCCTCCCCAGCCTCCCAGCCCACACAAAGGCAGTTAGAGCCTCCTCCCCAGCCTCCCAGCCTCCCAGCCCACACAAAGGCAGTTAGAGCCTCCTCCCCAGCCTCCCAGCCTCCCAGCCCACACAAAGGCAGTTAGAGCCTCCTCCCCAGCCTCCCAGCCTCCCAGCCCACACAAAGGCAGTTAGAGCCTCCTCCCAGCCCACACAAAGGCAGTTAGAGCCTCCTCCCCAGCCCTCCCAGCCTCCCAGCCCACACAAAGGCAGTTAGAGCCTCCTCTCCCAGCCTCCCAGCCCACACAAAGGCAGTTAGAGCCTCCTCCCCAGCCTCCCAGCCTCCCAGCCCACACAAAGGCAGTTAGAGCCTCCTCCCCAGCCTCCCAGCCCACACAAAGGCAGTTAGAGCCTCCTCCCCAGCCTCCCAGCCCACAGAAAGGCAGTTAGAGCCTCCTCCCCAGCCTCCCAGCCTCCCAGCCCACAGAAAGGCAGTTAGAGCCTCCTCCCCAGCCTCCCAGCCCACACAAAGGCAGTTAGAGCCTCCTCCCCAGCCTCCCAGCCTCCCAGCCCACACAAAGGCAGTTAGAGCCTCCTCCCCAGCCTCCCAGCCTCCCAGCCCACACAAAGGCAGTTAGAGCCTCCTCCCCAGCCTCCCAGCCCACACAAAGGCAGTTAGAGCCTCCTCCCCAGCCTCCCAGCCCACACAAAGGCAGTTAGAGCCTCCTCCCCAGCCTCCCAGCCTCCCAGCCCACACAAAGGCAGTTAGAGCCTCCTCCCCAGCCTCCCAGCCTCCCAGCCCACACAAAGGCAGTTAGAGCCTCCTCCCCAGCCTCCCAGCCTCCCAGCCCACACAAAGGCAGTTAGAGCCTCCTCCCCCAGCCTCCCAGCCTCCCAGCCCACACAAAGGCAGTTAGAGCCTCCTCCCCAGCCTCCCAGCCTCCCAGCCCACACAAAGGCAGTTAGAGCCTCCTCCCCAGCCTCCCAGCCCACACAAAGGCAGTTAGAGCCTCCTCCCCAGCCTCCCAGCCTCCCAGCCCACACAAAGGCAGTTAGAGCCTCCTCCCCAGCCTCCCAGCCCACACAAAGGCAGTTAGAGCCTCCTCCCCAGCCTCCCAGCCTCCCAGCCCACACAAAGGCAGTTAGAGCCTCCTCCCCAGCCTCCCAGCCCACACAAAGGCAGTTAGAGCCTCCTCCCCAGCCTCCCAGCCTCCCAGCCCACACAAAGGCAGTTAGAGCCTCCTCCCCAGCCTCCTAGCCTCCCAGCCCACACAAAGGCAGTTAGAGCCTCCTCCTCCCCAGCCTCCCAGCCTCCCAGCCCACACAAAGGCAGTTAGAGCCTCCTCCTCCCCAGCCTCCTAGCCTCCCAGCCCACACAAAGGCAGTTAGAGCCTCCTCCCCAGCCTCCCAGCCTCCCAGCCCACACAAAGGCAGTTAGAGCCTCCTCCCCAGCCTCCCAGCCTCCCAGCCCACACAAAGGCAGTTAGAGCCTCCTCCCCAGCCTCCCAGCCTCCCAGCCCACACAAAGGCAGTTAGAGCCTCCTCCCCAGCCTCCCAGCCCACACAAAGGCAGTTAGAGCCTCCTCCCCAGCCTCCCAGCCTCCCAGCCCACACAAAGGCAGTTAGAGCCTCCTCCCAGCTCCAGCCTCCCAGCCTCCAGCCCACACAAAGGCAGTTAGAGCCTCCTCCCCAGCCTCCCAGCCCACACAAAGGCAGTTAGAGCCTCCTCCCCAGCCTCCCAGCCTCCCAGCCCACACAAAGGCAGTTAGAGCCTCCTCCTCCCCAGCCTCCTAGCCTCCCAGCCCACACAAAGGCAGTTAGAGCCTCCTCCCCAGCCTCCCAGCCCACACAAAGGCAGTTAGAGCCTCCTCCCCAGCCTCCCAGCCTCCCAGCCCACACAAAGGCAGTTAGAGCCTCCTCCCCAGCCTCCCAGCCCACACAAAGGCAGTTAGAGCCTCCTCCCCAGCCTCCCAGCCTCCCAGCCCACACAAAGGCAGTTAGAGCCTCCTCCTCCCCAGCCTCCTAGCCTCCCAGCCCACACAAAGGCAGTTAGAGCCTCCTCCCCAGCCTCCCAGCCTCCCAGCCCACACAAAGGCAGTTAGAGCCTCCTCCCCAGCCTCCCAGCCTCCCAGCCCACACAAAGGCAGTTAGAGCCTCCTCCCCAGCCTCCCAGCCTCCCAGCCCACACAAAGGCAGTTAGAGCCTCCTCCCCAGCCTCCCAGCCTCCCAGCCACACAAAGGCAGTTAGAGCCTCCTCCCCAGCCTCCCAGCCACACAAAGGCAGTTAGAGCCTCCTCCCCAGCCTCCCAGCCTCCCAGCCCACACAAAGGCAGTTAGAGCCTCCTCCCCAGCCTCCCAGCCTCCCAGCCCACACAAAGGCAGTTAGAGCCTCCTCCCCAGCCTCCCAGCCTCCCAGCCCACACAAAGGCAGTTAGAGCCTCCTCCCCAGCCTCCCAGCCTCCCAGCCCACACAAAGGCAGTTAGAGCCTCCTCCCCAGCCTCCCAGCCTCCCAGCCACACAAAGGCAGTTAGAGCCTCCTCCCCAGCCTCCCAGCCACACAAAGGCAGTTAGAGCCTCCTCCCCAGCCTCCCAGCCTCCCAGCCCACACAAAGGCAGTTAGAGCCTCCTCCCCAGCCTCCCAGCCTCCCAGCCACACAAAGGCAGTTAGAGCCTCCTCCCCAGCCTCCCAGCCCACACAAAGGCAGTTAGAGCCTCCTCCCCAGCCTCCCAGCCTCCCAGCCACACAAAGGCAGTTAGAGCCCTGAGCTCATCTGCCCACAGTGTTATTGCTGGTGGGCACAAAGGCAAACTCCTCTCTCTGTTTGGCACCTATTGTCCCTCCTTGCCTTAAAAACACTTTGTTTATACTTTTAAAATTTACATAACATTTAATTAGTGAACTTATCTTCCACCTCCTTCCAGTAAAAGACTAAAGGGGGGAAGGGGCGAGAACATTCTGGGAAAACACTCAAACATCAACTTGATCTAAGTACACACACGATCTGCCATATGGAAAGGAAGGAAAGGAAGAAGCATTGATTGAGCATCTATCCACCATGTGCCAGGCGCTGCGCTACGCCCTTCACAGAGATTAACTCCTTGGATCCACTGGAAGCCAGGAAGGGGGCACTGGCCTTGGGCACCCGGGTTCAACAACCCCCGTCTCAGATGCTAATTAATGGTGTGACTCTAGGTAAGTCATGTCACCACTCTTGTGACTCAGTTTCCACCTCTGTAAAGAGAGAGGGTCGGACTCCGTGGCATCTAAACCCCCTTCCAGTATCACCTCAGCTCACTGGGCATGGAGTAAATGCTAAATAAAATGCTTCCTGACTGAGTAATGACCATTTATTTTCTCAGTTCCTCCTTTTAATACTCCTGGTCCTGTTTATTTTTCTGTACAAATGCATATGTGAATTCTTCCCATTTTTCTGACTTATACATATCCATCACTTCCCCCCCCCCCCCCCAGGCTGGGGTTAATGACTTGCCCAGGGTCACACAGCTAGGAAGTGTTAAGTGTCTGAGATCTGATTTGAGCTCAGATCCTCCTGAATTCAAGGGTGATGCTCTAACCACTGCGCCACCTAGCTGCCCCATATCCATCACTTTTTACAGCCCAATAATAGTCCATTATTTTTACAGACCACATTCCCTTTCGCTGTTCCTAAATTAGTACACTACATTTCTAGGCTAATTACATATTTCTTCCCTCATGCTTCTGTGTGTCTAAGCCAGAAGGGCCCATTGTTACTCTTACAAACCATTCCATCTCCCAACTCTGGTGCCTTTGGCCATCCCTGACGCCGGAGGATCCCTCCCTTTTCCCACTTCTATGTTAACCTCAAGGGCCTCTGCTTGAGGAACCCTGTTCTGACTGCCCCTTCCCTTCCCCCGTTGCCATGTATTTACTATATATCCTGACTCATCAGTAAACATGCTGCATCCCTGGTCAAATGGCAGGTCCCTCCGTGAGGGCAGGAGCAAGGGGACTTTTCTCTTTGTCCCCAGCAAGCAGGAAGCACTGATTCATCCGCCGACCACTGCCAGGTCTGCAGCCAGGGAGTCTCCCTCAGTTGGAGCAGACAGGCTCGGGGTGATTCCTGCTCTGAAACCTATGGATGTGAAAGCACAGCTAGGATTCAGATCCTGGCACCCTGCTATCGGGCCGTCGCTGGACTTAATAATGATCACAGAGTAATAAGAGCTAGGATTTGTGAGCCTTCGGAGTTTTTACAAAGAAGCACTATGTGTTCTCATAGGAGAGAGGGACTATAATGATCTTAATTTTACAAATGAGGAAACTGAGGCAGAGAGCAAGAGGAAGTCATTTGCCCAGGATCACACAGCTTAAAAGCCCAGATCTTCCTGACTCCAAGCCTAGCACTTTATCCACTTCCCCACTTAATACTTAGAACAGTAGTACCTGGCATACAGAGGGAGCTTAATAAATGCTTGTTGACTGAGAGACATACCCAGAGTCACACAGTATGAGTCTGGAGGAGGGACTCCACCCATTTGCTCCCACTAGTGTCCCCTAAAGCCCCTCACTGAGATATGGGCTCCCCCTGAAGTTAGCCGGCTGAGGAGACGGGCTCTGGGACTCTCATGGGCCAAGGGTGGGAGCCAGCTAGAAAGGGCTTGGGGACAGGTCTGGACTGTGGATCCAGCAGCCATCCCAGCCTGACCACCCACCACAATCCCCTACCCGACCTACAAAGGCAAGCTGAGGGGTCTGGCCGGGGCCGCTCCCTGCACCGGGGGGAGGGGGGCGTCTCCATCAGTGGAGGCCTGCGCTCTTCGTTAGGGCATCCATTTCCTCCCACTAAGGCTCCCTGGCACCTCCTTCTTCAGACAAGTCTTCCCATAGGTCTCCACGACGCCTTTGGTATGTCTGGCGTATAACGAACGGACTATAAGGTCACTCCAGACCTTTGAAGAGACCATAAATCCCCATTCCCATCTGTCCTAAGGGGAAGGGGTCAGAACAGTTTATGTTCCAGGAGGGGGATGAACTTGGCCACAATGTTCTCAGACCCTTCAGGAAGGGAAGATGAAAGGGCCGTGCCCGCGCCGCGCCAGGGACGCCCCGTCTCCGGACCAGCGAGGTCAGCGCGCTCCGCTCGAGCCGCATTTCATGGTGAGTGAGCTGGAGATGCCATTGCTCAGAAGAGAAAGAGGGCTTGGGTCGCCTGGCCCTCGCTTCTCCGCTGCTCTGCCTTGGGAGGTCAGGACGAGTCAGAGAACCTGGAATACCTGATATCTGGGCCCAAATCCCCCAAGCCCCCAGACTCAAATCTCTTAAAGGCAGCAGAGCAGTGGACCTCCAGATTCAGCAAGAGCCTCTGGGGCAGCTGAAAAGTCACTTGGCCCTCTGAGGCCCAATTAGTTCCCAATCTGTGCTTGAGAGAGTCGGACTCGAGAGCCGCTAGGATCCCTGGCAGTTCACTCATCAGAGACAGAACCTAGAGGTCCAGCGACCTCAGAGATCACTGAGCCAAGCTCTACCATCAACAGTCATGGAAACGCTCAAGTGGGAGGAGGGAAGGATTTCTTAGTGTCCGGCACTGATAATATCTGCAATATTATCTCATCTGATGCTCCCAACCACCCTAGGAAGTGTCCCCATTGTACAGATGAGGAAACATCAAGAAGCCAGATTTAAATTCAGATTTCTGTGACTCAACTTCTCTGCCTGGGGGCTGATCAGATGGTAGATCCCATGCTTCCTTCTGTGGGGTGTACTCCCTTGTTCCCCAACCTGGTCCCAGACTACTGTCGTGGGAGGAAGGAGAAGTCAGGTCCCCTGGGGTGGCATATATTTAGCACCCCACTTTGCCTGGACAGACCCCAGTTTGCACTGGCCAAGGCCAGGAGGGTAGCCTCTCCCTACCTGAGAAAGCTCTCGGGTGTCTGGCAGCGCTAAAATTGGGGTCAATACAAAACGCCAGTTCTTGGTGCCCAGTGGATTCCCTGCAGGGCAGGAGTTACCTGGATGAGTCTGAGTGGGTGTGACCTTGGGGATGCCCTAATGCAGATGGAAGCTCCCAGGGGTCAGGGACTGCTCCATTTGTCCTCGTACCCCCCACATAGAGCACAGAACATACTGTCAGGATGCACTTAATATCTGCTGTGGAATGAAATGGGCTCCAACTTCTCAGGGAGGGAAACCCTCAAAGCTCCTTCTTATTCCTTCTTATTCCTCCTCCTCCTCCCAGTGGTCCAGCCAAAAACCTGCTCTCCTAGTTTGCTTTTCTTTTAAACTGAGACATTCATAGCTCCCTCTTCTCGCCTCCTCGTTACCCATCACGCTCCTCCTGTTCTCTCCCCCTACCAGCTCCCATGAAGAGGTGAACCTTTCAATGCCCAAGTGTCTGCAGCCATCCAGACTGTTCCTGCTGATCTTCAGTCTCTACCTGGCTATTTCCCTCTTGCCCGCACACAGGCCCACGTCTCCCCCAGTCTCAAAAACCGGCTCACTTGCCCCTTCCATCCCTAATGGCTACTATTCCGTACTTCTCCTCTCTTTTATGACCACACTCCTCTGGGAGGTCCACTGTGAAAGGTGCCTCCATTTCCTCTCCCTTCCTCCTCTGATTCTCTGCAATCTGGCTTCTGATGTCATCATTCCACGAATCTCCTCTCACCATGAAAGATCTCTTAGTTGCCAAATCCAGCACCTTTTCTCAATCCTTGAATCTCTCTGCAGTCTTTGGCATTGTGGGTCACTTTCTCATCCGTGAGACCCTCTCTAAGTGCTCAGGACATCATCTCGCCTGGTTCTCCTCCCACCTCTCTGAGCGCTCCTCCCACCTCCAGGCATTTCCTCTGGCTTTTCTGGGGTCACCAAGCTTGTGAGCTCTGATTAAAGGCTGGCCCAGGACCAAGAGAGCCCCAGCTTAGGCTTCATGTGCCACAAGAAAAAGGCAGGGTTTTGGAGGTGGTGGCCAGGTTCTAGACTGGTGCCATGGGCCAGTGGCTTTCCACTCTCTCTCTGAAGCTCCCGTGTGTGTGTGTGTGTGTGTGTGTGTGTGTGTGTGTGTGTGTGTGTGTGTGTGTGAGAGAGAATATGCACCCACGAGAATTCCAGGATTTATATGGTCACCTCTCCCTCCACATCCACCCTGCATGAAGTCACTCAGAGGCTAGAGGTGGTGACACTGGTACAGACTGAGGAAGGAACACTATAAAAGGGCAAAGGCTGCAGCCCGGGGCCGTTTGCAGTTCATGGCTCTCAAGTTTCTGGCATTAAGGATACATGCTCTCCACATTAACTACATATTACGGACCACCCCACCCCAGCCACTCCCTGACCTCATTCCCCAGTCAAGGCCCCCACAAGGATTCCTGGAGAAAGAAGTGATCAGTAAAGGGGATATTTCTGCATCTAATTTGGAGATACCCAGCCTGTGACCAGAGGTGGCTGGGGGTCAACTAGGGAGAGCATAGAGCTCAACACAGGGAGAGCTGGAAGAAAAGAAAGGCCCTCCTAGAGCTTGCTTTCTTGCCCAAAGATGAGGCATTTGAATTCTAATTTGCTGCACTAACACCAGTGTTTCTCCCTAAATAGCTTTGCCTCTGTGAGGGAACAGCTGGAATATATAGAACAGAAAAGGACTTTAGGGGCAATAAAATTGAATCCTTTCATTCCACAGAGTAGGGAAACTGAGGCACAGAAAGGATAAGTGACAGCCGAAGATGATATATAGGTTCCTGATTTAGAGCTGGAAGGGTCCTCAAACCTAACCTCTGAATTTTAAGATGAAGAGAAGAGATTTTGCTAGTCCCACAGGTAGGAAGCTCTTCTTCATTCCAAGTCTATGCTTCTAAATACTTTATTCTGTTGCCCAGGTCATTTCTCTTATTAGAAATGAGAGTAGTTTTCCATGAGTCTAGAGGATATTGGGCCTTGGGACAAGCAGAAAGGGAGAAGCAGATTGCTTATTCATAGGTTCTTCATGTATTTTCTGCTTTGGGTATGAGATCTTTTAAGTCCTTTACATTTGCGAAGAAAAATATTCCTTGGGGTTGAATGAAGGCTATCCCCTCCCTGAGTTACCCTGAATGCTTTTATACACTACATGGGGACCCTTTCACTCACCTCTTTGGAGACCCACCTAGGAACAATCTCAGAGATTTTCCCAAAGTAATCTCTAGGTGGGGTCAAAAAGAGTCAGATAAAATGATTTTTCAGGGACAGTTTCTACCAAGCCCACAAGTATATGTTGGCCCAGAAATTGGTGGCCTGGAGAGACTTAGATGAACTGATGCTAAGTGAAGTGAGTAGAACCAAGAAAACATTATACACAATAACAACAAGATTATGTGATGATCAATCATGATGGACATGGCTCTTTTCAACAATGAGATGATTCAGGCCAATTCCAATAGACTTGGGATGGAGAGAGTCATCTGCACTCAGAGAGAGGACTGTGGGAACTGAATGTGGATCACAACATAGTATTTTTACCTTTTTTATGCTTGTTTACTTTCTTGCTTGTTTCTTCTTTCTCTTCCCCCCACCTTGACTGCTTTTTTTTTTTTTTTCTTGTGCAGCAAGATAAATGTGAGAATTGCATATGTTTAAACTATATTGGATTACTTGCTGTTTAGGGAAGGGAAGAAGTGGGAAGGGAGGGAGAAAATTTTGGTATAAGGTTTTGCAATGTTGAAAACTATCTTTGCATGTATTCTGAAAAATAAAAAAGCTTATCATTAAAAAAAAAAAATCTTATCACCAATTTCACTGCCTCCCATAACTTAGCTTGTGTCCCTGGGCCTCTATTTCTTACGTTCTTGTTATTCAGGAGACAAAACCTGACATCTAGGAACCTCTAATAGATCATTCTACAAAGCCTTAATTACCCATTTCTCCTTTTAGACCGATATCTACCTAATGTGGCCTTAAGGACAACCATGTATTCAAGGGTATAGGACACGACTTACTAAATAAAATAATAAAAATATTAAAAAAATAAAAAAAGTATTATATTACCACTAACTTTCTGCACAAAGTCAATTTGGGAATCTTCTTGTACCTTGTTCTTACATTTCAGAGTCAATAAGACTCAAAGTTGTAACAGATTTTACAGGTCATCTAGTTCAATCCCTTCATTTTACAAAGGGGGAAACTGAGGCCCAGGTCATATTGTTCATAGCTTCACATTCAAGATCCATCCATCCATCTTTCTTTCCAAACAAATGGAATAGCTGCCAACTCAATGAAGCCAGTATCCTATGAACAGGCATACTGCCGATTTCTCCTCCTCCTCGCCTGTGTTCTGTTTGCCCCTAGCCTGTCATCCTAGCTTGTGCTCATGTTTAAAAATCTGGCAGCCCTACAAATATGCCTTTATTTCATGTACCACTGAGGTTTTCAATTTCTCTTGAAAACATTTTGTGCACTTTCTGATCGTTCAATCTCTCCAGGAATACATCATGGACCTGGTTGCTTGTCCAAGCCATTTCCAAGAAGAATACTTTGTTAGATTTTCTGTATTTTAAAAATGGATTGGCAGGATGACAACTGAACTGTAAGCTTTATATAGAGGCTTGAGGAACAAGCCTAGAAGAGCAAGTATGTTGGAATAAAAGTTCTGTTTTGAAATGCCACCTTGAGGCAAAGAAGGAGTTCTAGTAAATTCCTTTTACAACACAAATATGGTTTTTACAACACCAAACCAGGAAGAGCCAAAACAAATTATAAACCAATTTCCCTAATATTGATTTTAAATAAAATACTAATGAAGAGATTATAGCAATTTATCAGACAGATATATTGGCATTTATATCAGGAATGTAGGGACTTGTTCAAAATTAGGAAAACTATTAACATAATTGACCATGTAAATAAAAAGAAACCAACAGAAACCATATGATTACCTCAACAGGCTCAGAAAAAGCCTTACAGAGGACCCATTCCTATTAAAAACACTAGTGAGCATAGAAATAAAGGAAGCTTACATTAGAATGATATATAATATTTACCTAAAACCATTAGCAAGAATTATCTATAATGGGGATAAGCTAGAAGTCTTCCCAATATAATTGGGGTGAAGCAAGAATGCCCATTATCACCTCTCCTATTTAATATTGTATTAAAAATGTTAGCTATAGTAATGAGAAGGAAAAATTAAAGGAATTAGAATAGGCAATGAGGAAACAAAGCTATCATTCTTTGTAGATAAGATATTATATTTAGAAAATCCTAGAGAATAAACTAGAAAACTACTTGAAATTATTAGCAAAGTTGCAGGATACAAAATAAATCCACATGAATCATCAGCATTTTGATATTACAAAAAAAATCCAGCAGCAAGAGATAGAAAGAGAAATTCCATTAAAAATAATCACAGACTGATGGAAGTGGATATCTTCAACATAAAGAAGATCCAACTCACTTCCAATTGATCAATGATGGACAGAAACAACTACAGCCAGAGAAGAAACACTGGGAAGTGAATGTAAATTGTTAGCACTACTGTCTATCTACCCAGGTTACTTATACCTTCGGAATCTAATACTTAATGTGCAACAAGAAAATGGTATTTACACACATATATTGTATCTAGGTTATACTGTAACACATGTAAAATGTATGGGATTGCCTGTCAATGGGGGGAGGGAGTAGAGGGAGGGAGGGGAAAATTTGGAAAAATTAATACAAGGGATAATGTTATAAAAAAAAAATTTGTCAAAAAATGTATAAATAAAATTTTTTTAAAATAATAATAATAATAATAAAAATAATAATCACAGACCATATAAAGTACTTGGAAGTCTACCTGTGAAGACAAAAGTAGGAACTATACAAATACTACTATGAAACACTTTTCACACACAAAAAAGTGAGATCTAAACAATTGGAAAAATATTATTTGTATGTAGGTTAAGCCAATATAAGAAAAATGACAATTTTACCTAAATTAATCTTTTTTATTCAGTGGCAGATCAGTAAAACTATCAAAAATTATTTTATAAAGCTAGGAAAAATACTAACAAAATTCATTTGGGAGAACAAAAGCTAAAGGATATCAGGGGGATTCATGAGAAAAAAATGTGGGAGGAAAAAGTGGTCTAGTCATACTAGATATCAAACTATATTTTAGAGCAGTAATTATCAAAACAATGTAGTGTTAGTTAAGAAATAGAGGGAGATCAGTGGAATAAATTAGGTACAAATTATGTGATAATAAACGACCATCATAATATAGTATATGACAAACCTAAAGATCCAAGCTTTTGGAACAAAAACTCATTAGTTAACAAAAACTGCTTAGAAAACAATATGTCAGAAACTAGGTTATATACCAATATCTTATATGTATATACACCAAGATAAAAGTCCAAATGGTTACATGATTTACACATAAAAGGTGATACCTCAAAACAAATTACAGATAAGGGAAGAATTTACAAATAAAGACAGAATATTACAAAATGTAAAATAGATCATTTTGATTGTATAAAAATTTTAAATTGTACAAACAAACCCAACAAAACCAAAATTATATGGAAAGCAGAAACTGAGGGGCAGGGGAGCAATAAGAATCTCCTTAATAAGAATTACTAAAAACAAAAGTCATTTCCCAATTGATAAATGGTCAAAGAGTATGAATAGGCAGTTTTCAGACAAAGAAATCAAAGCTGTCTATAGGCATATGAAAAAAAAAAAATGCCCTAAATCACAACTGATCAGAGAAATGTAAACTAAAAACTCTGAAGTACTTCCTCACATCTATCAGATTGGCTAGTATGACCAAAAGGAAAATGATAAGTAAGTGGAGAGAATGTGGGAAAAGTGGAACATTAATGCACTGCTGGTAGAGTTGTGAATTGAATCAAACCATTCTGGAGAACAATTTGGAACTATGTCCAAAAGGCCAGAAAACTGTGATCCTTTGATCCAGCAATACCACTACTAGGGAACCCATTTGTACAAAAATATTTGCAGCAGCTCTTTTTGTGATGGCTAAGAATTGGAAATCAAAAGGATGCCCTCAATTGGGAAATATAGCTAAGCAAGCTATAGATATATGATTGTAACGGATTGTAGTTGTGCTATAAGAAATGACAAGCAAGATGATTTCAGAAAAATATGGAGACTTACATGAATTGGTACAAAACGAAGTGAGCAAAACCAAGAGAACGTTGTATACAGTAACAGCAACATTGTAAGAGGAAGAACTACAAATGACTTGGCTATTATCAGCAACACAATGATTTAAGACAATCCCAAAGGATTTATGATAGAGCATACTATCCACCTCCAGAGAAAGAACTGATATTGATTGAATGTAGACTAACGCTATCTTCTACTTTCTTTCTTTCATTTTTTTCTTTTATTCAAGCCTTCTTGTACAAAATGACTACTGTAGAAATGTTTTGCATAATTGCACATATATAACATATCTAATTACTACCTTAAGGAGGGAAGTGAGGGGAAGGAGGGATTAAGGAAGGAGGGAAGGATAGGATTTGAAATCCAAAACTTTAAATAAAATGTTTTTTTAAAAATTGGGGGGGGGAAAGAAATGCCAACTTGTCCAATTCAAGATGTTTACAATAAAAATAATAAACACATTTATGTATTAATAAGTGTTCTATGTATTTCAACAATAAGTGTACCTATGGAAAAAGAACTAATCTTAAGCCAGGTGGATGTAGCTTCAAGTTTCAAGTCTAACCCATCATTGGCTGTGTGAGCTCAGAAAAAGCACTAAATCTCTTAGGGCTCTAGGCATCCCTCTAGGACTGTAACTTGAGAGAGAAGGTGCCAACCTGTATTAGTGGATGTTTCCTCCCCTAGGAGTTCCCTACACCAATTAAATCACAGGACTAGTCCCTCTTCTCCTTCTCTTGGCATGTACATGTGACCTCTTAATCTGGGAATATGAATCTTCCCATTTATATGATGATTTATTTATGATATCCAACAACCTCCCTCCTTCCCAACCCAATCGAGTAACCCACAGACTCTTCAAACCAACGACACTGATCTCCTTGAAGTTCCTGAGCATTTGATCTGTTTGTCCCCATACCTGGCTTGTTCTCTCTGCTCTCTGTGTCCTAGCTTCCCTCAAGTTCCAACCAAATTTCCACCTTCTACAGGAACTCTTTCCAATACCCCTTAATGCCAGTGCTTCCCTCCGCTGCCATCTTCAATTTATAATCTGTGAATGGTGTAAAGGGTTAAGTTGCAGTTTCCAGGGATAACTTACCTGCTGGGGAGGGAGGTATTTTGGAAAATGAGAAACATCATTTTAAAATCCAGTAACAAGGGAGGTATTTTTAAATACACACTGTCTACCACTGCCTCTGCTCCAGCTCCTGATCTGACACAGGAAACTCAGCCTCAAGTGTTAACGGCTCTGTCATTTTCATTTGACCAATTTTATCTGTTTCTATTCTGTAATGATCACTGGACATGCCTACAAAATCAGAGGAAAAGCCTGTTGACTCACATGGGAGGGCGGGGAAGGAAATCATCTCATCCAGTTCACATGGGGGAGTATCAAGGACAATAATCAACAGATGTTTTGCTGAAATATTCAAGTTCATTTTTTTTCTAACTTCTAAAAATGTTCCTGGTTGCTCTGATTTCAAGTAAAAAAAACAAAAACAAAAAACAAACAAACAAAAAAAACCAGAGGGCTTTAGTTTCATCATCCCACAATTCCAATCCACTGGGATTATCTAAATTCTAAAACCGAGAGGGAGCCATGAGGGGCCCCCAGGCTACAAGGTCCAGGGACTATTCATTCACATCAGACAGTACCTGAAAGAACACACTCTCCTCAGTGGAGGCAGTGTGGCCCCTAAATTGGGGAGAAAAGAGAGAGAGACAAAGCAAATGATACAAAGTAAAATAATCAGAACCAATAAAGCGATATACACAAGGCTTACAATGGTGTGAATAGATGGGAAAAAATACTAACAACTAAACTTGAATCCAGAAAAGAGATGAAAACATGCATCTCTTTCCATTTTTACAGAGTTGGGGAAGGAGGGAGAATTGTGGGTATAAAACATTGTACCTACAAATATGGTTCTTGCATGAGTCTACTCAAATTTGTCTTTTTGTTACAAGGGGATAATTAATTAATAAATCACAGTAATAAATAAGACAGTCTTGAAACACTTCCAACACTTGTTGCTTTTACTCTTATTCAAGTGCTACTAAAGGAAAATGGAGAAAATCATGAAATAAGCACACTGTGTCCACTACAAATTTAGATTATTTAATACCTGCAGACAATCAGCTACAGGGCAATCTACTATACCTTCTTTATCAACTAATTATCCCACTCACCACAACAGGTCTTCTAAACCTTTCCACCCATCCTCAAACCTCTCATGGCTCCTCTTCCCCTCAACCGTTCAACTGAGAGCCTCATATTTTACTGAAAAGTTGGGTTCATTTCTTATGAGCTCTCTCTTCTCTCATCCTCATCTCACATCACTCAGAAACTTCTGTCACTCTCTCCTCCTTCACCCGTTTCACATGAAGAGGCGATCCTTCTCCTTCACAAGGATCCCATTCTATCCTATCTACAGACCCCTCTGTCATCCCTGCTCTCACCTACCTTCACTTTCTTCCCTTTGTCATTCCTATTCCAGACTACTGGCTAGTATCCTACTGTTTATACACATGCATATGTCTCTGCCACCCTCAAAACACCCTAATTTGATCCCATCCCCCTGTGAGCACAAGTATTTCCTCTCTTTTGGACTGAATACTGCCTGCTCAAAAAGCCTGAAAAGACTTACATAAACTGATGCTGAGAAAAGGGAGAAGTATCAAGAGAACACTGTACACAGAAAAAAGATATGTGATGACCAAATGTGATGGACTTAGCTCTTCTCAACAATGTAAGACAATTCCAATAGACTTGGAATGTGGCATCCACGTCCAGAGAGAGAGAAAACTATGGAGACTGAATGTGGATCAAAGCATAGTATTTTCACTTATTCTTTCCCCTTTTGGTCTGAATTTTTCTTATACAACATGACAAATGTGAAAATATGTTTAAAAGAATTACACATATTTAACCTATATCGAATTGCTTGCTGTCTTAGAGTTAAGGGAAGGAGGGAGGGAGAAAATTTGGAATACAGAGACTTGTGAAAATGAATATTGGGATAGGAAAACTGGGACATTAATACATTGCTGGTGGAATTGTGAACTGATCCAACCATTCTGGAGAATGACTTGGAACTAGGCCCAAAGGACTATCAAAATGTGCATACTCTTTGATCCAGCAGTGTTTCTACTGAAATTATATTCCAAAGAAAGTTAAAGGAGGAAAAGAGACCCACATGTGCAAAAATGTTTGTGGAAGCCCTTTTTGTAGTGGCAAGAAACTGGAGACTGAGTGGATGTCCAAGAATTGGAGAATGGCTGAATAAATTGTGGTGTATGAATGTTATGGAATATTATTGTTCTGTGAGAAATGATCAGCAGGATGAATTCAGAGAGGCTTGGAGAGACTTACATGAACTGATGCTGAGTGAAATGAGCAGAACCTGGAGATCATGGTACACGGCAACAAGAAGACTATACAATGATCAATTCTGATGGACGTGGCTCTCTTCAACAATGAGATGATTCAAACCAATTCCAATTGTTAGTAATGAAGAGAGCCATCTACACCCAGAGAGAGGCCTGTGGGAACTAAGTGTGGATCACAACATAGCATTTTCATTCTTTTTGTTGTTTGCTTGTGTTTTCTTTCTCATTTTTTTCTCTTTTTGATCTGACTTTTCTTGTGCAGCAAAATAATTGTATAAATAAGTATGCGTATATTGGATTTAACATGTATTTTTACCATGTTTAACATATATTGGATTACTTGCTGCGTAGGAGAGGGAATGAGGGTAAATGGAGATGGGGGGGGGGGGGAGAGAGATTGGAACACAAGGATTCAATGTTGAATGCTTGTTTTGCAAGGGCCAATGTTGAAAAATTTGTCCATGTATGTGTTTTGAAAATAAAAAGCTTTAATAAGTAAATAAGTCATCTTTACCTGTATTTGAAAAAATAAAATACTATTGAAAATTTAAAAAACAAACCAAAAACACCAATAAGTACTGCCTAATCAAGAAGTCTATCTTGAGAAGGCATCTACAAAGAAGGTACCTCCACTTCCTCTCTGCTCCTTCTCTTCCCAACTCTCTAGTCAGGCTTCTGATCTCATCATTCCATTCAAAGTGTTCTGTCCAAAGCTGCTAATGCTCTCTTAACTGACAGCCTCTTCTTCACCCTCAGCCCTCCTGACCTCTTAGCAGCCTTGGGCAAGGCTGACCACCCTCTTTCCTCTGATACCTTTTTCTTGCTATTTGTCCTACTAGTCAATTGTGGCTCTTTTCTTGCTTGTCTGGTGGCTCTTTCTCAGTCTCTGCTGTTGGATCTCCATCCAGATTACCCTCTCAACTGTAAATATCCCACAGGCCTCTATACTACTTCACGCGTTGATCTGCTCAGATCTCAAGGATTATCATGTCTCAAATTTACTAATCCAGACTTAGCCTCTGTTGACTTTCAATATCACATTTCCAACTGCCTACTGGAATCATATGGCATATAGGCTTCTTAAACTTGAAGTGTTCCAAATCATACTTATCTTTTCCCAGAAACCCTCTCTTCTTTTTCATTTCTCTGTTACTATTGAGGGAACCACATCGAATCACCCAGATTTGCAACCTAAGTGTCATCTTGGATTCACATGCACATGCACACACACTCACACACCCCACAGCCAATTGTTGCCAAGGCCAGTTGATTTCCCCTTTGTAAGATCTCTTAAATATGCCCTCATCCCTCCTGTGATTCTGTCATCCCCCTGATATGAGCCTTTATCTCCTCAAATGGCTTATTGGTGAATAAGCTTGCCCTGCCTTTCCCTACTCCAATATTATTCAGCCACCAAAGTGATTTTCCCAAATGAATACAAGGGATAATGTTATTTAAAAAAAAAAAAAAAAATTACTCATGCATATATACTGTCAAAAAATTTATAAATTTAAAAAAAAAAAAAAGTGATTTTCCCAAGCACAGGTCCAGTGATATCCCCTCCCTACTTCACTGACTCCTTATCATCTGTAGGATCCAAAGTATTTCATTACCCATCTCTTTCCAGTCTTATCACACCTTATTCACTATGGCTTTTTTCAAGCTAAAGTCACATTTTCTGCAAGAAGCTTTTCCTGATCTCCTTTAAATGCCAAGTGCCTTCACTCACAAGATTCTCACAGATCTATCCTGAGTGTATCTTCTTTCTACATACTTGTCTTAATGTTGTCTTCCCTGTTAGACTGTGAGCTTCCTGAGGGTAGGGACTATCTCTGGCCTTTCTTTGTACTGCCAGGGCTCATATCAATGCCTGGCACATACTAAGTACTTTTAGCCTAACGACTAGAAAGGATTGTTTTTCCCCAAAGACATAGTAGGGAGTGCAGATACAAAGCATAGTCTTTCATCTCTGTAGAAGAAACCCTAAAATAGAGTTAACACAAATTCTTATTTCTAGAGCCCCTTATTTGTAAATCATGTTCTCCTCAAAACCCTAAAAAAGATGCATTTCATGTAATCTTCTGCCCATTTTATAGATAGGAAAAATAAGGTCCAAAGTATGTTCATGGGTACACAGCCAATAAATATGATAGTCAGGAACTAAGCCTACAAGGGACCTTTTCATCACTGAAGTCACATAACCCAAAATTCAAATTTCCCTTTGCCAAAGAAAAAGTTTATATGCACTTTCTTTCTGAAAGCCCTTGTAAGCCTCTGAGAGAGACAGAGAAATAGAAAGAGAGAGAGACTGAGAGAGAGAGAGAGAGAGAGAGAGAGAGAGAGAGAGAGAGAGAGACACACACAGAGACAGAGACAGAGACAGACAGAGAGAGACTGAGAGAGAGACACAGAGACAGAGAGACAGAGAGATAGAGAGAGAAGACAGAGAAGAGAGACAGAGAGAGAGAGAGTGAGAGAGAGAGAAAGAGAGAGAGAGAGAGAGAGAGAGAGAGAGAGAGAGAGAGAGAGAGAGTGTGTGTGTGTGTGTGTGTGTGTGTGTGTGTGTGTGTGTGTGTGTGTGTGTGTGTGTGTGTGTGTGTGTGTTTGTGCCTCTGCAACTTCCTGCTCTTCCCCTCGGGAAGGATGGAGGTCAACATTTCTGGGCACTTTCGTTCTTTGTATTTCCTCCCCATTTCCTTTCCTGTAGTCACATTTTCCAGGTTATTCAACTGATATAAGATGGATAGGAATATTTCCCTGCCCCTTTTCTGATCTCTGAACCCTGACAAACTTCTTTCCAAAGAACTGAAGAAAGATGCTGCCTTCTCTGAGAAAAAGGCAATTTTTCCTCAGAAGCACTTGAAATCTGTGGTCCCAGTGTCTAAGGAGAAGTGGTGGTCAGTGGAGGCCACAACATTTAAGGCCTTATGGAGCCCTTAAAAAATAGAATCGGATTGCTTGCAGTCTTGGGGAAGGGGGAAAAACTTCAGAACTCAAAATCTTACTAAAATGAATGTTGAAAACTCTCTTTACATGTAATTAGAAAAGCAAAATGGTACTAAGTGGGGAGAAAAATAGACTCATAGAGTAGACTAGGAGCTGGAAGAAACCCCAGAAGCCTTCTAGTCCAAATCCTTCATTTTTCAGTAGAGGAGACTAAGGACCAGAGTGACAAAGTTACTTGCCCAATGCCAAATAGAAAATAAGCATCAGAGTCAAATTTGAATCCTATTCCTCTTGAAGCCAAACTCATTGTTTACTGGCTAAGGAAATGGAGGTCTAGAATGGGGAAGTGACTTACTGCTGACAAGAAAGTCTCTTGGGTCCCAGGTCCAGTGTTCTTTCAAGTGCAGCAGGTGGGTACTACATAGAGTTCACAGTTGGAGCCTAGACCTCACTAGAGAGCTATTTATAATAACATAAAAGCTTTTAAAGTGAAGGGAATCTGGATATTTTCTGGAACTTAGAAGCTCACAGGTTTTGGACTCTGACCAATGCTTGTCTTTTAAAGTTGAGGAAACTGAGGCCCCAGAAAGATTAAGTAACCTGGCTCCACTTTACAGTTGGGCAGTCATCACGGATTCATAGCTCGTTCCTAAGGAGCGGGTCTAGAGCTCAGCTCTTCAGCCCCACAGAGGAGCCTCAAGAGCCAGTCCTAGCTCAATATTACTGGCACAGGCTCGAGTTAGTGACGTCCACTTACTGCAAAGTAACTTTCAAGTCGAAAGTTAGCATTTATAAACAGATTTAAGGGATAAATCCTAGATTGTGAGCATGATCTCATCTGGCAGGTCTTCTCTGCCAAAAGCCACAGCTGGAATCATGCTCTCTGGTCCTCTTTAAGTCCTCAGGATCTTAGACCCCAAAAGGAAATTGGGGAGAAAGCAGACAACAGTGATAAGGTTTGCATGGACCCGGCATGTTCCAAGAGAGGCTGAAATGAGCCTTCTGGACTCTGGCATTATAGGAAAAAGCTCATGAAATCGATGAGCTCTGCCTGTCGACAAGCTTAGAAGTGCTGAGCTGCAAAACCGAGCCAAAAGTATCTGAGAGCCAGTTGGAGGCACTGGGAGGTCCCAGGTCTTTGATGAACCAAATCCAGCTGCCATCAGCACAATCAGCAATAGACTGGGCCTTTGTCATCCCCGCCTGCCTCAGAGGTGACATTCCTGGACCAAGCAGAGGCTGGGCACGGGGGCTGCCCCTCCACCTGACAATATGGAGGCCCAGCTGGGTAATCATGTGGAGCTCTATGTTTGCGTGGGTGTCGCATTGTGCAATCTTTTAAAGAGTTACTAGCTTCTCAAAGACTGATGTTCGTGACTTTGGATAAAGCCCTTCACTTCTTCCGGCCTCAGTTTTATCCTGTACAATCCCTTTTGGGCATTCAATGTCTCCAGGTTCCTTCTAGAGCTGACATCTTCAGTATTTGGGTCTCCCCTGGATCTGACATAGTCTGGTCTAAGGCCCCTCCCAATCTGGGCATTCGGTGCTCTCACAAGCTAGATTTCGTAGCTCAAGATAGGGCAGGGAGTGGCAGGTTCAAAGAGGGAAATGGGGCACCCACTAGAGTGAGAAGTGCCCTGGTCACACCGCGCCCTACCCTGAGGGCTGTGCAATCATGCCACTTTATTTCTAGGGCCTTTCCTGATGGTTCAGCTACCTGTTTGGGGCTCCTGTTTCAGAATTAGAGCTGGAATACACTTTGGAGACCGCCTAGTCTCATCCATATTTGAGTGCTTCTTCCAGCATCCTTAACCAACCCTGAACCAGCTTCCCCTAAAGACTTCCAGAGAGGTAGAAGCCACCAGCTGCCTCCCTGAGCAGACATCCCCTTAGGGCAAGCAAAGAAACCCTCCCTAACACTTTTTTTTTTCATTTTTAAAATTTTATTTAAAACTAAATGCAAAACAAGAAAAAATCAAATAAAGAAAAAGGAAAACAAAAAACCACAAAACATTGTCATGTGTGCAGCAGAACATCAGGAAGGATTCAAAATACCTAACACTTTTGATAGCTTTTCCCTGTTTTTTATTCTCTCTCCCCTCCCTTTTCTATCTCTCTTCTTTCTCTTGTCTGTATGTCTTTCAACTAAAGCAGTCTGTCTCCCATCTTCCTTCTCTCCCCAATCCCACATCTCTCAGAACCCGAGAAAACCCCCTGCTCACTCATCTCTTGCGTCACACACACTGGAGTATGAAAAACAACACTTGGACTATTTGGGGCCTGCACTAGGGGGAGAAGGGGGTGTTGGCTTCAGCACTGGAGGTGGGGCCACTGTCAGTGACAGCTGCATCCCTGAAGAGGGAGATGCTGCTTTTTGTCAAGAGGATTCTCCAGGAGCTTGGGGAGGTAAGGGAACAACAACTCAGAACCGACTGTCCCTTGAGCTGAGGAAAAATCCAAGAACTTCCTCAGAGAGCTTCAGCCAAGGCCCAACGGCCTGGGGGTGGGGACCGTCCCATAGTAAGCAATAGTCACAGAGTTTCAGAACTGGAAGATTCTGGGTCACAATCTCAGTTCTTCCTGGATCTTCTTTATCAAGAAACTTGGCCCACCCACCCGCCAGTCTCCGTTTCTCATCTGTAAAATAGGAGATGGGCTAAAAGACTGATCTCCAAGGTCCCTTCCAATTGCACAGCCTATCGCTGTCTCTGCCCTCATATTGGCTTCCAGCCTAATGAAAGGGAAGAAGAAAAAGAAAAATAACAAACGAACTTAAGACAAAAGTATAACATGGATCACTGTGGGTTCTTCCACGTTTGGAAGGCCTTCCAGAGCCCTTGATCTACATGGGCTTCAGCATTATCTATTGCTAATTAGGGGAAGCCAAATGGAGTGGGAGAACTGTGCCTGATCTGAATGTGCAAGAGCAAAAAAAACAAAGAATAACAAGAATGATGATGGTGGTGGCAGTGGGTGAATATGATAATGAAAACATTAACTTCTATAGACCAATTTAAAGCCTGCAAAGAAGTTTTCATGTTATTGTTTTGATCCTCACTATAACTTCATAAAATGAATACATTAAGAATATATGAATAGAATGAATTTCCATAAACCTATTCTAGAAAGTTAAACTGTAGTTGAAATAGGTTCCCAGGTCACCAAGCTACTAAGTGTCTGAAGCAGGAATGAATTCATTCTTTCTGATTCCAGGTTGATTACTACGTCCCACCGAAGGGTCTATAAAATCTCATTCAGTAGCACCTGCCTCCTAAGGTAGTCTATGAGATCAGGTGAGATGACGGTTGTTAAGTGCATAGTAAAATGCCCGCACTGAGCAGGAACTTAAGAAGCACTGTGATGGAGACAGCCATCTGCACCCAGAGAGGCCTATGGGGACTGAATGTGGATCATAACATAGTATTTTCATCTTTTTGTTGTTGTTTACTTGCTTGGTTTCTTTTTTTTTTTCACTTTTTTCCCATTTTGATCTGATTTTTCTTTTGCAGCATGACAATTATGAAAATATGTATAGAAGCACTGCACGTGTTTAACCTATATTGGATTACTTGCTGTCTAGGGCAGGGGTTGGGTGGAAGGGGGGGAAAAATTTGGAACACAAGATTTTGCAAAGGTGAATGCTGTATTTTCAAAAATAAAAAGCTATTACAAAAATAAAAAAAGGATTGTCTACCAACCCCATCCCCTATTATTATCCCATAGAAAAAGTAAGCCAAATGCAAGGTCCAGACCATAGCACCTCTGTGGGAAGGAGCCTGAGAAGCCCACCTTGGCTCAAACTGAAAAAAGACCCCATCCGCCAGCATCCCCAACGGGTTCTCCTGTTTTGTCTCAATGACCTGCTTCAGCAGCCAATGAAAAGCCCACTAGCGCTCATGGCAGCTGCTGATTATGATGAATGCACCCACATACACAAATGCTGGGAATGACCGACCGCTGCTACTCCAATCAAACCCTGTTCTGCCTCACCCTGCAAGGTCACAAAGCATCAGCAGGGTTCTGCTTCCCGGCACACGGCTTTGTCAACATCAGGGCAATTCTGTCCTTCCCCTGTTTGGACAGTTTGTCCCCATAGTGGAAAACAGGAACATTTTATGGATTTGACAACGTGGAGGGATCACCTGAAAGGTCTCCTCACTTGTTAGTCAGAGAGAGGGAGCAAGACTGAAGTCTTCTGGCCATCAAACGGCCATAAGGGGGAGGACTCAGCTGTATCTAAGAATCTGGTGGTGGATTCCAGGCTAGCTAAGAGTCAAACAGCAATCGAAGGAGAAATCGTGGGCCCTACACTGTCACATGCTCAATGTCTGACCATTGGCCAAGGTGGGCCAAGCCAAGAAGTGGACGGGTCAGTCAAGGCCAAGGGAAATAGTGAAGGTGACCAGATGACCCTCACAGGCCCTGCCTCCTTCTGGCTTGGTTCCACTATCTCTGCACTCATATACATATACATGCATGTCATACTCCCCCCCACACACATTTAATACATTAAAATCTCAAAGCATCTTAGAAATAAGATGAGTAACATGTATATAGCACTTTATAAGGTTTGAAAAGTACCTGACACTCAAATGCAGGCAGACTATTACAAAGGCTGCTGGGGGACAGGGGTTTGTGTGCCTCGGTTTCTCTCCACCCCATCCAGCCTAGCCTCCACTTAAGCACCAAAGTGATTTTCCTAAAGCACAGGTTCAGTCTTGTCCTCCCCTCCCACTCCCTGATAATCAACTTCCATAGCTCCCTATTGCCTCTATTATCAAATATAAAATGCTTTGTTTGGCATTCAAAGCCCTTCATCTCCTTTCCAGTCTTCTTACTCCTCAACATGTACTCTTGGATCCAGTGACCTCATAGCTGTCCTACAAATATGACCCTCCATCTCTCCTCCAGGCATTCTCTCTGGCTGCCCCCCCAGCCCTCCTATATGGAATGTTCCCCCTCCTCACCTCTACCTCTTCAAGGTGTGGTTCAAGAACTTGCTCCCCCTCTACCAGGTGTTTCGTGACCCCTCCCCCCAGCTGCTGGGGCTCTCCTACAAAAGCACCTCTTATTTCCTTTGCATTCCCTCCCTACATCTGGGCTGTCTCCCTCCCTCAGTAGCAATGTTCCTGAGAATGAGACGATTGAAATCCCTAATACCCAGCAAAGACTTAAAACAGAGGGATAGGGACTGGGCCTGTAGTGTCAGTCCAGGTCTAGGGACCTCCCAGGAGAAAAATCCCTCTACCAGTGCAGGCTGGCCCCTTCCCGGCCACATACTGCCTCACAGCCTCCAGTCCCGGGAGTGGTCTTCCTGGTCCATGCAAGGGCCTGCTTGCTCCTACAAGCAAATGTTTACTGACTGGCTTCCCGCCCCCTCAAGCAGAGATACCTTCCATCTCCAACAATCCCATTTCCTCTTCTTCCGTCATCTGGCTCACAGCTGCTGCTCTGGCAGGCCACTTTGGCCTCCATCACTCCCCAGGCTCCAGAGCCACCTGCAGACTCCTGAAACTTTATGTTAAATAGATCCACCTGGAGGCAGAGGGCCTAGGTTCAAATTCTGCCCCTGGCACTGAGTGACCCAATACAAGTCACTCAGCAACTTGGTGAAATGAGAGGGTTGGACTATTTGTTTACACACTGTCTCCTTCACTCAGGCTCCTTGAGGGCAGGAACTGTTTTTGGCCTCTTTTTTTTATCCCCAACACTTAACACAATACTGGCCACACAGTAGACACAATAAATGTTTACAGATTGATTAACTAGATAAACTTAAAAGGTCCTTTCAGGTTCTAGATCAAGGATCCCATGGTCTCCTGGCTCTCCGTGACAATGTAATTGTAGGTTAAGTAAAAATGACTAAAAATATGGCATCAACCAACCAACCACCTAAACATGAATTAAGTACCTACTATGTGCTGGGCACTGTGGTTGGTCCTAAGGCTACAAAGATAAATTAGGAAATCCCTGTCCTCAAGCTACTGACATTCTAACAGAAGACCCAAGATTCCCCTGGCATTTTAAAACGTTCCCTCTGGCAGCTGGGAGGAAAATGGGCAGAGAGACCACGAGGTAATGTCTGGGGTCTGCCCTAGGCTGGCGGGTGACTCTGTGAGGGGGGGGGGGTGCAAAGGGGTTTGATCTACTTCCCTTACAGCCCTTCTCTGCTTACAGGGGCGCTCAGGAAAGTGGGGGCTGTTTTCACTGTATTCAGTGTTGTGCACAGGAGCACCTGCTAGAAGTCACATGGCCAGAGAACAGTCCTGGGCTTCACAGATGAGGAGATCCCGGACAACAAGTGGCTGGGATCCCTGCGGGTGGCCAGACAGCCCTCCACTCTGGAGGAGCCTTGGTTACTGGTCACACAGTAACCACAGATTACTGGTCACTGCTCCTCCTGAGCAGAAGGAAAGGGAAGGGGAAGGGAGGGCAGGAAACAGGAGAAGCCCAAAGAACGGCAGAGCTCTGCCAGGAACCCAGGCCCTCCACTCCTGAGTTTGTCTTCTGTTCATCATAACTGGCCTTTTGAGTCAGCAAGAGCTGAATTTCATTTGGCACACTATGCTCCCAAAGGCAGAGAAGGGTGTAATACTGGGGAGGCAAGGGAAGGTCTTATTGCCTAATGGGGGAAAGTTCAGTTCCAATAATTCACTTCTTTGGGAAAGATTTTAGCAATCCACTCTTTGCAGATGATATGCTGGTATACTTAGAGAACCCCAGAGATTCTAATAAAAAGTTATTAGAAATAATTCTGCAAAGTTGCAGGATACAAAATAAATCCACATAAATCCTCAGCACTTTTATACATCATCAACAAAATGCAACAGCAAGAGATACAAAGAGAAATTCCATTCAAAACATATGTTGAGAGTATAAAATCTTTGGCAATCCACCTACCAAAGAAAAGTCAGGAATTATATGAGCAAAATTATGAAACACTTGCCACAAAAATAAAGTCAGATTTAAACAATTGGAAACATTCAGTGTTCGTGGATAGGCCACGAATCCAATACTTAACATGCAACAAGAAAATGGTATTTACACGCATATATTGTATCTAGGTTATATTGTAACACATGTAAAATGTATGAGATTGCCTGTCATCTACGTGAGGGAGGAGAGGGAAGGAGGGAGGGGAAAATTTGGAAAAATGAATACAAGGGATAATGTTATAAAAAAAATTTACTCATGCATATGTACTGTCAAAAAAAATTTATAATTATAAAATTAATAATAATAAAAAAAGATTTTAGCAATCATCCTGCCTGATGCTCTTAATTCTACAGATGAGGGAAACTCAGGCCTAAAAAGGGCCCGATGGGCCTCGGGTCGTCCAGCTAGTCCTGGAAGCCCTGGGGTTCATGCTCGATCTCAGGTCTCGTGAGGGCATGTCAGAGAGGGGCCCTTCTCATTAGCCAGGTCCAGACCTCAGTTCCTTCCACTCAGCAAAAGAAAAAGGATGTCGGTGATGAATCTGAAATTCTAAAAGCATATGGTAGGCAAGACGCAACCGGATTTCTGTGTGACGGGAAAAATCCTGGAAATTTCCTAAACAGAAGAAAAAGTTCCAGCCCAGGCCATGGCTCATGAGCATCTTCCCCTTTATTTCTCTAGCCTAATGGTGCCCGTTCCATTCATTCAACAAATAATCATTACGCAGATAAAAAGCCTACGCTCAGGCTAGGGATAAATATACATTTATTAAAGCCATAGGATCCCTGCCCTCATGAAGTCAGAGGTCCTTCTGAGCTCGCCAGAGAACATTACCAAAATTCAAAATGGTGCCCAACAGACTCACCGAGTCCCGCTGGACCCGAATGAGCTTGAGCAGCTGAGAACCTAGAAGGGTCCTCCTGACCCTCAGGAGGAAGATAACGTGGGCTCGCAATCGAGCTTTCCTCCCCTAACCTGTCATGGGTCCCCGATAAAGTCTCAACTGTACAATCCAATGGTTACTTACATTCAGCGCATTCTTAGCAGCTTCCGCTTCTGATCGACTATCAAAACTGACAAAGCCGACGGGCTGAGAGAACAAGAACAGAGAGAGAGGGCAGGGTCAGCGCCGGCAGGCTTGGGGGGGAGGAGGGGGAGCAAGGGCCTGAGTTCAGACAGGGACAGGAGATCGGTGGTGAAGAGCTCCTAGGTGGAAATAGCTTCTGAGGAGGCCCTGACGACTCATAGAGTGCCACTGGGCAAGCCGTGGTTCCTTCCCTGGGATAAGTTTCTCATTCAATTTTTTTTAAATATTGATTTTATACCTTTTAATTCCTTCTTGATAACTCTCCTTACCCCTCCTCTAAATAGATTCCTCCATTGTAACAAAGAGATAAAGATAAACAAAAAAAGGCCTGGCCACATCCAAGACTTCTGTGGCACATTTAGGACCCCTAGCCCTTGTTCCCGGATGGCATGTCCTCTCAGGCCATACTCAGTCACTCAATTAAGTGAGCACTTGGCCAAATCTCTGTTTGTGAAGCTGTTCCTTCTCTACAAAATGGAAGGACTGGACCAGATGCGTATCTAAGAGCTCTCCCAGCTGTAAAGAAAACAGCAAGGACTCCAAGATAGTTTTTCTGCTGGCTGCTTATGTATGAACTGCTCAGTGTGCATGGGACGACATGCAGGAGTGACTCGGAGTCTCTTCCATAAGCAGGGAGCTATTGTATGCTAAGTCAACTGAAAAATGAGCCAGCCACTCCCCTAGCACTCTGCCCAAGGTTTCTATGTATGTGAAAGGGGGAAGGGAAGGAAGGGAAGAGGTTATTACAATGCCTTTAAGCCTTGTAACTACTCCAGGAGGCAGGTAGTTAGTGAAGGATTCACCTCATTTTGAGCTCACGGAGGGCTGAGGATTTGCCCAGAATGCAAAGCTCCTAAGTTTCAGAGCCAGTATTCAGACCAATGTCCCCATATGATCCCCACCTCCACCTTGGAGATGTTCTAAAGATGGACAAATGGAATTATAGTTTGGCTAAAGGGAAGTCAATCCCTTCCTTTTACCCATAAGATATGCCCAGATCAGAAAATAATTAATGGGAAGTCAAGTCCCAGTCAGAGGTTCGCCTTTCAATTAGCCTGCAACCTGTCCAAAGGACAGAATTCACTAGTTATGAGAATGACTGATCATCACCCCTAAATGTAGGGGCAAATGACGGCCATTATGAGCAGGAGCAGGAGCCTGGCATTTACAGAGAAGGCAATGCTTGATCCTGTGACCTCCTCTGACAGCCAATCCCTCCCATCGCCAGCAATGAGACCCAACAGCTAATTCCCAGGTGGGTTCTGAAGGAACCTGCTTGGGCAGCTGTCATACATGCCAAAGAAGATCATAGTCAGGGTTCTTACCTGCTTTGATGTCAGCTTTATTAGGGAACCTTCATAGCCCTGAAAAGAGAGAAGGAAGAGGTGTCAGACTGCTGAAGACCACAGCAGGAGGAGACGAAGCACTCCTGGCACTGCAGAAGTGTCCCAGTGAGGTGAGATTTGGGGAAACAATCATTCAGTGGTTGAGCTGGCAGTACCTTTTAGGCAGAACAATCCAGTCCTTCCTTTGACAGAAGAGGAAACCGAGGCAGGTTTCTTTGCTAAGCCGTGAAGAAGCCCCAACTCAAGCCCCAGTGTCCAGAGTTGCCGCCCTTGCAACATCTGACCAGTCACAAGGGATTGTCCTACTTTATACTTCCGCTTCAAAGCCTCCCAGTAACAGCTGCATATCCAGGGTTACTGTGACATTTCTCCTTACTTTTTTTTTTAAACCAAGAATCTTTTTATTTTTAAGTAAGAATTTTTTTTTTATTATGAATTTGACAGTCATCAACAAAGCTGAACATTCCCAGATACAAAGAACAAACAGGATTGTACCTGGACAGCTGGGTGTTTATTCTGTTATAGGGGACAGCTTAAGGACTCAAGGACATTTCAACTTGGAAGGGACTGCAGAAGCCATCTAGCCCAATGCAGTCATTCTTCAGATAAGGAGTCCATCACACAGTAAGCCTCAGAGGCAGGGTTTGACCTGGTCCTCCGAGTACTCCTTCCACTGTAAAGCCACCCCACTGGGTGGTCAAGGCTGACATCAGATGTTTGCAACCGGGGCCCGACTTTTGCTTCTTTTTGTATCCTCGACTTAGTAGATGCTTAATAAATGTTTACTGATTGATGACTAACCGTCCTTCCCACTAGGAGCCTTTCTCCCTGGGGTGAGACAGAGGATGGGGCTGAATCAGAGGCAAAGCTGAGGAATCCAGGGAACTAACAGGTTGTCCCGGGAGAACAAGCAGGTGGGTCCTGCTCGGCATGGGACAGCACAAGAGAAGCAGCAGAGGGGCCTTTAAGAACCTTTCTGGGATGAAGAGACAATACAGGATGGTGGCTAGAGGGCCACAGGTGGGCTGGGGTCAACCCTTGCCAAGGGAACTAAGACCAAATGAGAAGCAGCTGCTGGCCTGCATTTGGGGGAGTTCCCTCACACCATGAAATCACATATAGGACTCTCTCTCTTACACCCAGTAAGAACATATGTCCCTTCAGGACCCTTGCTTCCAGCAACAACCCAGACTAAGCCCCAAAACCCCACTTAGGAGGAAGTCACTGACCCCAAGGCCAATGTTACTCTTCCCAAACACTGACAAGAAAGCAGATATACCTGCTCTGCCATAACAGCATTCCCAGGGGCAGAACCCCCAGACAAAGGAACCCTTGCACCCCTCAGAGTCTCTCTCTCAATCCTTGGGATACTAAAATTTCCACCTAGCTCAAACTTCCCAATTTCCCACCACCATTCAGTTCAGCCCTACCTAAAATCCGTGTTCTGATCCAGTTCGGCCAGCTTTTCTTTCCTTTTCTTTAACACATTTATAAATCATAAATATTGGGAGAGAAAAGTCAGAGCAAAAGGGAAAAATCATGAGAGAGAGAGAAAAACAGGAAAAAGAAGTGAACATAGCATGTGTTGATTTACATTCAGTCTCCTTAGATCTTTTTCTGGTTGTGGATGGCATTTTCAGTCCCTAGTTTATTGGGATCGCCTTGGACCACTGAACCACTGAGAAGAATTAAATCGTTCATAGTTGGTCATTGCACAATCTTGCTGTTACTGGGCACATTTATTGCTGGTTCTGCTTGTTTCTCTCAGCATCAGTTCATGTAAATCTTTCCAGGACTTTCTAAAGTCAGCGTGTTCATTTTTTAAAGAACAATAATATTCCATTATCTTCATGAACCATTCCTCAATTGATGGGCATTTACTCATTTTCCATCAGCCAGCTTTTCTCGGTCTCTCAGTCTCCCCCTGCTCCAATCTCTCCAAAGTGACCTTCCTAAAGTCCAATTCTGACTATCACTGCCCTTGCTCAATGATCTCTAGTGGCTCCCTATTACTCAGTCTACCTTTTCAAGCTTATTACTCCTTCCTCTCTTCACACACTCAGTACACCAGATAAGCTGAGCTTTGTGCCAGCCTCTCATCTCCAAGTCTTTTCCTAGAATGTTCTCCTGCTCCCCTCAGCTTCTTGGGGAGTGTTTGGTTTCTAAGCCTTTCTCAGCATCCTTCTCCCCCATGATATCCCATACTGCCCTCTATCCTCTGCATATCTTCATGTACACGAGGCAGCAAATTCTGTACTTGGCCATCTCTAGCACCAAGCACCCAAATATGGGCTTAATAAATGTTGGGTGAAGGGTCAGAACTAATTCCAAGGCACCAAAGAAAAGTAGAAAGAAGCCTGGATTTGACATCAAATCTAAATTTCAATCTCATTTTATTTCTCTTTCTAGATTAAACCTCTGCTTCTCTGGTCTCAGTTTCCTCCTCTGCACAATGAGGGGGTCTAGGTGTGAAAAGTCTCTCCCGACTCTAGAGCTAGGATCCTCTGCCATCCATAAAAGGATGGCCTCTGAGGTTCTTCCAAGGAGGCTCCTATGATTCTAAGTGATCCCTGGCTTAGCCCCTAGCTTCCCCATAGGTGAGGGAGCAGCTTCTTTGGGCAGGGATAAAATGATTCTGAGTGTATCACAGCACATCCCACCTTGTTTACATGAAAAATGCTATAAGCACATCTCCTCCCCCTTGCTCCCTATCTGCAGGAAGGGACAGATTCTAGAACCTGCTTTCCCAGAGACAGGAGCAAGCCAGAAATTCCTGAGCTCTGCTACCTTGTTAACTCAGGCTCTCCATGTACATGAGGGAAGGAACCTCTCCAGAACAACCATCCTTCTTCCAGTCCTAACTTGGGGGAGCACAGAGAGCTTCAAAGCTCCACAGGATCACAGGATTCAGTAGCAGGAAGGAATAGAATTCTCATCCAACCTTCTCACTGTACATGCCGAAAAACTGAGACCCAGAGCAGTTAAGTGATAGTAAGGAGCAGAGCTGGGTTTTAAGCTTGAGGCTGAGTTTGCCTAGAAGAGGAGGAACGGGGGAGAATGTGTGGCAGGGGGTGGGAGGAAGGAGAGAGGGGTATCTCTTTCAGGCAGCCTATCCCATTTATAAGGAATTACATCAAGTCTGAGACAGACAGTTCATGCATACCTTAAATGGTCTGAAGAGCAGATAAAGCTCCCGAGGCTTGATGTCCAGAGGGAGACCACTGACAAAGAGGGTCCGGACCTGGAAAAGAAAGGAGAGGTCATTAAGATGAGGCTGAGAAACCAAAAATCAAATCCAAAAAACCCTGAAGAAAAAGCTTCCTCCCAGCTTAGTGTAGACCAGAGGAACCAAGCAATAGCCTAAGCATCTGAGGTTCCAGGTCAGGGATAGACCAGTGGGGTTAGATGTAAGGCAATTAGTTGGGCATCATTGATCATATAGGATACAGAGAGGTAGAATCACACCAGAACATTACAACAAACACTAACTATTCCTGGATGCAAAAGATCGGCAGGGACAAAGTAGTAAAAGAAAGCTTCTTAATTCTTTTCATGTATGTTTTTCACCTTTTCATAAATGATAAAAAGTTATGGTTTTTACAAATTTCCATGTTTTTCTCAACTGAGAGGCAGTGTGGAGTACTGAGACAAGAACTGAAAGGACTAACAATGATTTCAGAGGATCCAGTTGGCTACTCACTTTCTGACAGAGGGATGGTGGGTGGTCCAAGGATTAAGAATGAGACATATAGTATTTAAACATGATCAGTGCAAGAATTTGTTCTGCCTGGCTATGCAAGTGTTACAAGACTTGGTTTTGTTTTCTCTGATGGAAGCAGTGAGAAGGAAAGAAAATAAAATTTTATTCATTAAAAAAATTTTTTTTAAATGTGCGATGGACATGTAGTATGGAAAACCTACAAGACATGTTCTTTAGATATTTACCAGAACCCACCACTGTCCACTGTACATCCCACCACAGCAGGCTGGGGTACTGTCACCACCAGAGCCATTTTAACACTCAAAAGAGTTATAACAGGAGTAAAATTACTCACATCTAAATTTTCAAGGTTCAGCAGCAATAAAACTACACTGCTAATGACCTTTTAAGGTATGATGCTGTTTGCTTCATTTAATCTTTCATTTCTCCATTAGTTACTATGGATATAGACTGGAACACAGAATTGTATAAGATGAGGTGCCCCTGTTCTCAAGGAGTTTAGAGCTAAATAGGGAAGAGACAAGGGAGATGGACACAAATGTTCAGGATACCAAAAATATCAGACAGAAAACATCAGACAAAAACTTCCAGTAATACAAATTAAGACTTGATGGATGGCAAAGGAGGCTGGGGTAATGGGGAGGCGATAAAAGTCATACATTTTGAAGGACAGAGATGAATCTGGGTGGGGTGAAGGAATTTTCAAGAAAGATTAGAACTATTGATAAAAGAGGAAGGGCATGAGGAACACCATATAGCATAGAGGAACAGAAGTTTACTTTAAATTTGTCAGGAGAGTTTAAAAAAAAAAAAAAGGAGCTGAAGAAGGAGTCTTCAAAGGGTACAATATCATGGCATTACCAGGAAGTAAAGTGGTATTCAAGGCAAGAAAGAATGAGTACTAGATTATTATTTTTTAATAAGAAATAATAAGCAACGTTCAGGAAAACTTGAAAAGACTTACATGAACTGATACTGAGTGAAGTGAGCAGAATGAGAACATTGGACACAGTAACAGCAATATTGTGCAATGATCAGCTATGATAGTCTTAGATCTTCTCAGCAAGAGAATGATCTAAACTTTGGATAGAAAATGCCACTTGCATCCAGAGAAAGAACGACTAAGTCTGCATACACATTGAAACATACTATTTTCAGTTTTAAAAATTTTGCTTTTTGTTTTCCCTTTTGTTCAGTTTCTTCTTTTACAGCATGATTAGTATGTAAATATATTTAATGTGATTGTACATGTATATCAGGTTGCTTGCTGTGTTGCAGAAGGGAAGAAAGGGAGAGGAAAAATTTAGAACTTAAAATCTTACAGAAATGAATACTGAAAACTATCTTTATATGTAATTAGAAAAAAATAAAATATTAATAACTGCAAAAAAAAATTGAGTGGCCTACCTAGGGAAATATAGAACGAGATATTACTTTTTTATGCAGATATTAAAAAGAATTTTTACTTTATAGCCTTCCAGCTCATACTAAGAATTCTAACTGCAAAGTCCCTATCTAGCAATTAAGACACAATGGCAAATACCCCAACAACTTAATTAGCACCAACTGTATAAATTAGGGGCAGTGAAGTGACACAGTAGGCAGAGCACCAAAGCTGGAGTCAAGAAGATATGAATTCAAATTAATGACACTTGCAATTGTTTAACTCTGAGCAAGTCCCTCAACCCACTCTAAAATGGGGACACACTAAAGAAATAATAAACACTCCAGTATCTTTGCCAAGAAAACCCAAACAGTATCACAGGTCATGTAGAGTTGGACATAATAATTTCTGAAAGCAAGCTGAGAATCATTCTCTTGTGGTTCTAATAGACTTTTGGCTCTGGAAGCTAGAAAGACCTATAGAAGATGACATTTAAGCCACAAACTGGGCAAGTGCCCCGCATGTCTGTATGTTTAAAAGCCCTAAGTTTTAATTTCACAGAATCAAAGAATCTGGAAGCTGAAGGGTCAGCCCAAGCCGTATACAAAAAGCATCTCTACTGTAACATACTGGACAAGTGGTTGTCCAGCCTCCACTGCCCTTCCTCCGAGGAGAGGGAATCTCCTCACAACTGCTCAAGGTGCCCATTCCAATGGAGGCAGCTCTCAGGGTCAGAAATTCTTCCAATTTGACAAGCCAAAATCATTCTCTGTAACTTCCACACATCTGCTGCTCCTGGTTCTGTCTCCAGGAGTCAAGACATTCAGTCCCTCTCCCATATTACAAACCTTTAAATATCTGAAGACAATGAAAGAGTTCTCCAGACTAAGTTCTCCAGTTCCTTTCATTTGAACCTTATTTGGCATGGATGCCAGATTCTGCTCCATCCTGCCAACCCTCCTAAGGGCACAGAAGAATTCTAAGGGCTAGGGCAGGCAGGTAATCACTATCCCAGGTCTGTGCCACTCATAGCAGAGAGACAGACTCTTGCCTGGGGGAAGAACCCAATCAGGCTCGATTCATAAAGGTTCTAGAATGGAGAAGGGTCCTGGCACTCCATCCCCAAGAGATTTCAGCAGACCTTTGCTGATGGGATGTTCCCACCCTCCTCTTCACTCAAAGATGATGCTTCCTTGGCTGTCTACTTGTGTTAATTCCATATCACAAATACTTTTAACTTCACCATTAGGAACTCACTCAGGTTTGACACTGGTCCATGGAGATAAGTTTGTTAGCAGATTAGAAAGCCTTCCCATGTAGTCTTATGTTCAAAGGTTCTTTGGGGCTCGGCCCTTCTCTACCACAGACATTCTAGCCCAGGAGCCACAGAGCTCCGGGCTTAAATGGGTCCACTGCATCATGGGAACATTGAGCATTCTGGCTTCGAGTTTCCTTCACTAAATGACCTGAATGACACATCACATCATAATCTTCAGTCACTGGCACTTAGGAATTTTCTCAAGTCATGAGTACTAAAAATACAACTATTATCATGTGAGCACAAAATAAATGTTCTAATATTTAATGTTTTAATATTAAAAATATTTAAAAGACATTTCCAGTATGAACCAGAAATCCACAGATAAATCCACACAATGGCCAAATGTAGTCAAAACAATGAAGTGACCAGTCTGGAATTAAAAGACTGACCAGGAAGAAAGATACATATTTTGTCAGAAATGGCTAATAGCTTTTTTTTTCTTTCTTTTCTTTTCTTTTTTTTTTTTTTTTTTTTTTTGGTCAACTTATCCTTTGTAATAGGAAAGGGCTTCCTGGACCCCCAGAGTCACTGGCAATGACTGGCAATGACAGAGATCTTTAAAAGAAGGTCATAGATTGAACATTTTTTAAATGAAAAAGGGAAAGTCCTCCCCACGATCAAAAGGTTATTGACAAGTGCCCAGGAGTAACAGACTGGCGCTTTCAAATTCACCTGCTCTCACACTGCAAATTCCTTTCCCAGGGTTCAGACTGGTTTTGCTGCATTCCAGCCTGAACTGACTAGGCAAGCAGCAGATAATATCCAAGGGTTACAATGAGTCTGAGGAAAAGGGCAGGGGTTCCCTATGCTAGCATGGCTTGTACCAGAAAACAGACAGCATTCATCCATCTCACAGTAACCCTCATTCCCACCTCCAAAAAGTTTCCTTGACCCCAGTTCTGGCCCAGAAATAGAGTAACCTGTGGCCGACCTGGAACAAAGTCCAGTATCCTTGGAGGATGACATCTAATGTGTCCACCTCCCCCGGTCCAAGGCCCAGCTTGGACTCAGCCTCTGATTCTCTGTATGGCCTCCCCCACTGAATTCCTGTCTGAGGTCAAAGGGGCCTTCCAAAGGAAGCCTACAATTTCAAATCCAAGTTATTAAAAGTGCTCATTTCAGTAGAACACAACAAGAAAAGATTATATTATGATCAACTCTGGTGGATGTGGCTCTTTTCAACACTGATTCAGGACAATTCCAATAGACTTGTGATGCAGAGAGCCATCTGCATCCAGAGAGAGGGCTATGAGAACTGAATATGGATCACAACATAGTGTTTTCTCCCTTTTTGTTGTTTGCTTGTTTTTTGTTTTCTTTCTCATTTTTTTTCTTTTTGATTTTTCTTATGTAGCATAATTGTGGAAACATGTATAGAAGAATTGCACATGTTTAATCTATATTGGATTATTTGCTGCCTCAGGAAAGGACAAAAATTTGGAACACAAAGTTTTTGCAAGGGTGAATGTTGAAAACTATCTTTGCACATATTTTGAAAACAAAAAGCTATTATAGAAAGGAAGGAAGGAAGGAAGGAAGGAAGGAAGGAAGGAAGGAAGGAAGGAAGGAAGGAAGGAAGGAAGGAAGGAAGGAAGGAAGGAAGGAAGGAAGGAAGGAAGGAAGGAAGGAAGGAAGGAAGGAAGGAAGGAAGGAAGGAAGGAAGGAAGGAAGGAAGGAAGGAAGGAAGGAAGGAAGGAAGGAAGGAAGGAAGGAAGGAAGGAAGGAAGGAAGGAAGGAAGGAAGGAAGGAAGGAAGGAAGGAAGGAAGGAAGGAAGGAAGGAAGGAAGGAAGGAAGGAAGGAAGGAAGGAAGGAAGGAAGGAAGGAAGGAAGGAAGGAAGGAAGGAAGGAAGGAAGGAAGGAAGGAAGGAAGGAAGGAAGGAAGGAAGGAAGGAAGGAAGGAAGGAAGGAAGGAAGGAAGGAAGGAAGGAAGGAAGGAAGGAAGGAAGGAAGAAAGAAAGAAAGAAAGAGTGCTCACTTCATCATTCTCTTCTCAATGAGTATTTTGCTGCCTGGATTAAAAGCTGGACAATCAGGCACAACGAGGGACGGCTGGGTTTCCAGAAACCAGGAGGGTTCAGCATTGTCACGATTCTTTGCGTACTTCCTGAGAACACCCTGACTCTTTCTTTTGTTACATACACAGTTCGGCTGCCTATGTCAAGGAGGCCCACTGCAGCCCATAGTGGAGGATTCCTAATGAAGGACAATCCCCTGCCCCACACACGACTGTTAGTCAGTCAATGAGCAATTATTAAGGGCTTCCTAGGTACATGCCAGGCTCTGTGCTAAGAACTGGGGAGCCCAAATCAGGTCACTCAGGGAGGTGCTAGCAGGCCAAAGGGAGGTGGGCAAGAGAAGGGCAGATCAGAGCCTTCCTCCTCTGGATGCCTTATCTTTCCAGAACCTCCCATGTGTGTCCGTAATGACATCTTCCTCCCAAGCCAACTTCTTCCTGACCATCTCCTCACCTGAGAGGACATCTCCTTTAAGCAAGATCTTGGGGTACCACCTCTCACCCTTCTCATCACAGGGTTAGGATGTGGGATAAGGACCAGAATTCTGATTTCAATTGCCCAGAGAACTCCCCTCCCACCATGAAAACTCCCTCTCTCCCAATACAAGTCAGCTCCTCCTCCACAACTCACAGTTAGCTTTGTCCAGAAGTCACAGAGTCAGTAGGAATCATAGGAGAAAGTTAGAACAGCCTTCCTGACGCTGAGGCGGGCTCTCTAACCATTGGGCTATGCAATCTCTTTGTTTTATCGTGCTGTCGACAAAACACTACATGCTGCTGCTAGGGACAAGCCAACAACTTTTAGGAAAACTTTATTTCAGAGAGGGAAGACGCTGGAGGAAAAAGAAAGGAAAGGGAGGAGAAAAGGAAAAGATGGAGAGGGAGGGAAAAGGGGAAGGAAGAAGAAAGGAATAGAAGGGTGGTGAGAGAGCAGGAAAGGGAGGATATGCACACAGGTATTCCTCTGTAGGACATGGAGCCTAGTGACAGTGACCCCTGGGATGTCACAGACACAGCCTAACTATGAGAAAACATACTGAGAAATATAAGACATCATCCTAGGTCTCCTTAGGGAAATTAAGCAGGTTTCCATCACCAGACAAAGTTATCCTACTTCCATGCTGTACTGGAGAATGACTGCTGAATGAACTTATATACAACAGGACTTCTCTGAGGAACCAAAATGGGGGAGGCAAAGTGTTCAGTGAGATGTTCCTAACAACTACAGGGATCATAGAAGACTTCCAGGAGGGAGCCCAGCGTAAGTGAAGACATGGGGGCAGGAGATCGCAGGATATATCCAGGAAACACAAAGTAAAACACTTTCAGTGCAAGACAGAATGCATCAGATGAAAGGCCAGAAAAAATGAAGTAGAACAAAATTGTGGAGAGCCTCGAATGCAAGTCAAAAGTTTGAACTTTTACTTAAGAGGCAATAAGAAGGCCCTTTAGATTTCTGAGTAACATTAACATTACCAGACTATAAGTAATAAAATCCCGGAAGTTTCATAAACCTCTTGACTGGGGGGGTCAATGTTCTTATTCTGCTCTTTTCAACTTTGTTTATTCTACATGGTCACATCCCATCTCCATGCCTTTTGTCTCAGATGTCCCTCAGGCCTGGAATGAACTCTTAGCTTCCCTGGCTTCTTCCAGGCTCATCTTCAATCCTGAGAAAAGCATTCTCAGTGCATCCTCCTTGCTAGCATGCCCCTTTACAATGTCTGTACCTTGATATATGGTAATTTACAGCTTGTCTCCCTATTAGAATGTCAGTACCTTTAGGGGCAGTGACAGTTTTTTGCCTTTCTTTGCCTCTCCAAAGCTTAGCACAGTGCCTGACAAATAATAACGGCTTCATAAATGCTTGCTGACCAACTGACTGACCAACAGTTTAAAAATCTGAGTGTAATTCTGCAGATCCGTCTCTTCGTGTGCCTTTGCCCAGCCACTGCATGGCTGCACAAACTGAAAGATTAAGGATCTATTGTAAGAAAGTTGCTTACAGTGTGCTCACCATGCACATCAAGACTTAATCCAATCCATTAACCCAAATGAAATCAATAATGTTATGTTATGTTATGGAGAATGAGAGTGGGCTGCAGTACAGGAGTCCAGGACTGGGATTAGATTTAAAAGAACTCATTGGAGGAGTGAACTGCTCAGTCTCAACATCCTTACCAGCCCAGAAGGCCTAATAGCCTTATTGTGATGCAAGGATCATTTGTGAACGTGATAATGGTAATGACTTTAGGACTAGGAGGTGCAGTGTAGGATACTCAAAACGCACAGTTCAGCAAGAAGGTTCATAAGCTAGCTTTTTTAGGAAGGCTTTTAGGGAAACTTTTCACCTGTCCAAAGGAATAAGCTCAACAAAGCAAACTGACACCTTGAACCTTGCATCAGAACTGCCAGGCCTCTGGGGCCCAAGCCTAATGGATAGCCTTTCCCCTCTCTGTCCTTGCAACGTCTGTTGCTGTCATTTTAGGGAAAAGAGCCTTTCAAGGAAAAAGCAAGCCCAGCTTAGCAGCCACTTAGCAGCCAAGTAGTTCTTACCTGGCCTTCTGGACCAGTTGTACAGTTTGAAATCATCCACAATAATTCCACCCCGTCCAACCCCACCCAACTTCCTTGCAAGTTACCCCCTGACATCATCAATAGTCAGTCCTATGTTCTGCTTTCCATAGCAGGGCATGTAGGCAACTGTCCAAGCCTAAGGCCTGAGAACCTGTCACAACAGTTACATAACAGGGAACTTGCACAAGTTGGGACTTCAAGGCCCCTTTTCCTGCTTCCCCCCCCAAAAAAAAAAGCCTCTATGACTTTGAAGTGGCTTTAACTTCCCCAGGGGCCGGCCAGCCAGGCTCACAGAGGAAGGTCATCACTGGTTGACCAAGAACAGCTGACATTTTTCTAATGCTAGCACCACAGAAACACATTTAAAGCATGAACCACAAAATGTCTAACTGTGTATCCTGAGGGTAGGAGGCAGCCACCTCTTAGGCAAGGTAAACCACTCAAGATTAGCGGTTATTTTGTCTTGTAAGGGCATCCTCCACAAAGGAAATGAGATTATAGAGCAAAAATAAGACATAATTGAGGGACAACTACTCAAGGGGTATACCAGCATCCACCAAAGGGAAGCAGACCAGGAGGATGGCATCCACAATCTGGGCAGGTCCTTTCTGAAAAGGTCAGAACCAGACAGGTTCCAGTCCAACCAGAACCTGCAATGGTCAACAAAGGCCCTACCATGCCTCTGAGGAGTTGTCATCAAGTCTGGGCTTAATTGCATACATGGTAAATCACATGCATGGACAGATGCCTTGTGTATTCCTGCACCCCTGAGATGCTGGGATCATTCAGAAATGACAACCTTGCACCAACCATAGGAAGAAGATAGTGTATATTTTATTACTTGCTCACCATCACTATTTTACAGATGGCAAAAACAAGGTTTCCATAATAACTGCTCAAAGTAACTAATAAGTGCTGGAGACAGAAATGAAATCCAGACAAACAACCGCTCCCATCAATTTGAATCTATAACTGTTTCCGTGAGTAAAATGGAAGGGAATGCAGGTCTCATTTCTCTTCCTTGACACAGGGGTTGGCCAAGAACACCAGCCATCCTGAGCAAAGGCCCTGAAGAAAAGGTACTGGGGTGAGATGGAAATGGAGTCTTTGAAGTTTTCATTATAAATGCAACGAGCAAAGTATATGCACGTACTGTGATTTCTTAAACAATGTCTTCAAGTCCCTTAGCCCTCATATAAGTCAGAAGACTTGGGCTGGGAACCACAGTCTCTAACTTGACTTCTGCTTTCTCTCTCCTTTTAAACCCAAAGACAAGAAGCCTTCATGGTCAAGGAGCCACTCAAGAGTGGGGATATGCAATAAAGCAGAGCTGAAGGGAAACCAAAGCTGAACAGGAAAGGCAAAGACTCTGAATGACAAAGGTAAGAGAGCACTCCAGTGGGAGAGTCTTGATTCAGAGGTGGGTGATGGAGACTAACACCAGGAAAAAGGAGTGGTTAAAAGATAGAATAAAATAAGAATAACAATAACATATTATTTCCATTATTATATATCATTGTAATTATATTAAAATTACAATATTATATGTTATTGTAATAATTATAGAATGATAACTTTTAAATTATTATTATTACTTGCATTTTAACAGCAATATAAGGCTTGCAAAGGATTTTACACACATTCATTTCATCTCCACAACAACACAAACATGGGGGTGTGGGTGCTATTATTGCCCTCATTTCACAACTGAGGAAACTGAGGCAGACACAAGTTGGACTTAGCTAAGTCTGGATTTGAACTCAGGTCTTCCTGACTCCTAGCCTGCACTCTATTCCCCGCACCACCTAGAGAGGTAACATAAAACCAGTCCAGAAAAGTCCACAGGACTCAGAGAGTGAATGAAATGCCTTAAAACCTGGCTATTTTATCTCAGAGGTAATTTTTCCACAGAAAGTCTATGAGCAGTGGAAGCAAATGTATCTAAGGGAGATTTTTATGGCAGGTGGTCTGGGTAAAGAGAGTAAGTGACGTCAGAGAGACCAATGAATGGCTATTACCAGAATTCAGGAAAGAAGCCTGAGCCGGGTGGAGCTTGGTAAGAGGAAGGACACTGAAGCAAATCAAACAGTACCTGGTAACTGGATGCATTTAGGGGAAAGAAAGGAAGAGAAATCAAGGAAAACTTAGAGATTATGACCCTGAGTAATTGGGAAAATGTGATTTCCTTCAACAGAAATTGCTAAGAGACAGTTCTCAGAAGGGACACAATAAATTTCCTTTTGGACAAATTGAGTGTGACACGCCTATGGGGCATCCAGAAAGAAGCATTCGCCATGGGGCGGGAATTCAGAGGCCAGTTAACTAATTCTTAATAATAACGTTGTAGAGAAAGGATTCAGTACAAGTAGACTGACAGATTCCAAGAGCTTTAGCCATCAATCAACGACGATGTGTATGCATGTAAAATGCATTTTTACACACTTATATGTATATGTGGTAGGGGAGGGAGGAGAGGATTCAGACAACTTGAGTACTGGGTACCAGACACAGTAACAGATACTAGGGATACAGAGACAGGTCTATCTTCTAAATGCCAGAGATAGAATCACAGAGGATTCACTGCAGAGTAATGGGATATAAATCCCAGGGATGATGAGGAGGGAAGTTAAGATCAACCAGAACAAATCAGAAAAGGCCTCCTAAAAGAGGTGGACTCCAGCTAAGCCTTGAAGGGACTAGGGTCTGATTTCAAGGGGCAGAAGTGAAAAGAGAGAAGAATCTGAGACCAGAGATAGAATATTCTGTATGTAGGACAAAAAGGTTGGTTTGGAGAGAGTATATACAGTGCCCCAGCAGGGTGATCACTAGGAAAGATAAGCCGGAGCCAAATAATGAAAGGCTTAAAATGTCCAACAGATGCTTTTGGATTTTGTTTGCCCTAAAGGTAACGGGTGAACCAAAGAAGCTTCTTAAGGAGAGACAGAACAAGATTAATTTGGAGACTAGGGAAAGATGGGAGAAAGTAGATTCTGGGAATTTGGCTGTGAAGGAAAGCAAAGTTCTGGATTGACCACTTCAAAGCAAGGCAGAGCCCAACGAGTTGTTTTCAAGTGGGGGAGAAGGGAGGAAGCCAGCAGAGAGGGAGCAGGAGTGACAGTGAAGGGAGGAGAGCAATCTCTGGAATAGAGAAGAGATGAGATCAAGGATACAAGTTGGGAGGTTGGGCAATGAGGAAGATGACTTCTGAGACTGATGCAGAGGAGGAGAGAAAAGGGGTGAGGATGGAATCTTGAGATTGGGAGCAGAAAAAATAAGGGGATTCATGACAAACTGCTTTGATTTTCCCAGTCAATAGAGAGCCAAGGTTGTCTGCTTAGAGAAAGGAGAAGGTTTAAAACAGCTTCTGTGGGGAGAATAAAGGAATAAAAAGGAAAGAATCAAAACATTTCCAAGAGGCAGAAAGGACTTGGTTGAGATCATTCAACATGAACTAGTAGCAGGTCCCGGCCAGCACTGTATTATGGCTTCTTGAGGGTAGGAACAGAGAAGGCAGCTGATGAGGGCAGAGTAAAATAAGAGATATGGGATGAGACAACTCTACCTCAGGTCAAGACTGAAGGAAGAAAAAGGAAACCAGAGGATGGGTAAAGACCTGGGGGAACTGGAAGAACTAGGGGTCATAATGAAGATGAAGAACAGCAGATGGGAGGGAGGAGGAGAGAGGAGAAAGCAAGCAGTCACAATTGGAGAGGGAAATTTCAAAGTTCAGGATCACAGAATGTGTCATAAGAGATGGCAAGATCTAAGAAGTAACCTATCCTATGGGAGGCAAGGTAGGATGGAGATAGAGGCCACAGGAGTTGAGGTAGCCAAGGGAGGATGGAGATAGAGGCCACAGAAGTTGAGGTAGCCAAGGGAGGATGGAGATAGAGGCCACAGGAGTTGAGGTAGGCATTGACCTTAAAGAATGGGGGCTTCCAAAGGTCACCAACATGAACATAATAGTGACTTGGTATAACAGCAGATATGGATGAAGAAGATCATAAGTTTATTATTAAATTCCAATGAAAGATGAAAATGACTTGTAGACTATCAGATTCCAGTAAAAACCAGAGTCTCTCTGATCTACTGACTCTTCTTTATCATTCCCCTTCCCCTTCTTCAGGAGACTACTGCATATGGTATTTGCCATCACTCTCTTTCTCCTAGGTCAACCCAGTTAATTCCTTTTTAGATTTTTTTTCTCCATTGGATATAGAGATATCTTCTTTTCTCCTTTTTTTAATTCAGATTTTCCCCAGAAAGTTCTTTCTTTCTCTCTTTAATGCATTGGTGAAGCAAAGAATAACCTTAGCAGGACTGGTAGGCACAGGGGCACTACTTAGGATACAATCAAACCATGAAAAGAAAAGCCCACTGAACTCCAAAACTATCGTGGATTCAAAATGGCAGACAACTCAAGGACCTCTGTGAACCATAAAAGAGAAAAAGACAGGCTCAAGAGAAAAAGAGGTCAACAAAGGCATTGTTTTTTAGTCATTTAAACTGTGTCCCATTTGGGGTTTTCTTAGCAAAAATAGTGAAATGGTTTGTCATTTCCTTCTCTAGCTCATTTTATAAATGAGAAGCTGAGGCAAACAGGGTTAACTGACTTGCCCAGTTACTTAGTGTGTGAGGCTGTACTGGAACCCAGGAACAGGAGCCTTCCTGATTCCAGGCCTGATACTCTACAATACCATTTAGACATTTGTCATAGAAAAGGAGATATAGAAAGGACAGAGACATAGACGTAGACATAGAAAAGGAGAGGGAAGGAGGCCAGAACATGGAGGTGGATTCTCTAGGGAGAATTTCTAGAGAAATACAGATTAGGATCATAAAAACTGTGACAGACAGCAAAAATGGGTTCCATCTGGATCATGGGATACAGCGCCCACGCCGATGAGTTCTCGTCCACCTAAGCACCACGGTTGGTTTTGTCCTCCTGTGCTCTTTGCAGTATATACAGTAGTCCTCTTGGTTATAAACCTTAAATAAATTTGAGGGGGCAAGAAGAGAAAGTAGCAGGAGGAGCTAACCACCATTTATCTAAATGCCTCTGTAACAGGCCATTCATCCATTTGTTCCATAAATATTTAGTGCATTAAGCCCAGCTGAGCGTAGGCCTTTGGAACCCAACTCTTTTGTACATCAGGGACTTCCTGCAACACAAAATTCAACGTATTTGCTATAAACACTGAAAAGCCAAGTGCAGAGAAGTGGAGATTTCCAGTACAGAGTAAACATCCATTAAAAACCTTCACCTCCCTCCAGCTTATGGAATGTCCAACTCCACAATGCACTTTTGTCGGCCTCCAAAAGCCAACGTGAGCCTCATGAAGGCTCTTCCCTCTCCACTGAGATGGATGGCACTAATTTTATGGCACGCTGGATAGAACACTAGATTTAGTGAACAATGATCTGAATTTGAATCCTGCTTCAGACACATGTTGGCCATGAGACCCTAAGCCTCCTTTCTAAGCCTGTTTCCTCCATTACAAAATGAAGGCACCTAAAATGCCAAGATTATTGGGACATCAAATGAGATGATGTGTCTAAGTGCCCTGTGAACCTTAAAAGGCTATCATAGAAACGTCAGCTATTGTTATCATCATTATTAGGGTCCATGAGTGAGTGTGAAACCTGAAGGTACACAGAGTTAAATAATTAATTTCCAGAATAACTTGGAGTCTCACAGTTACAGCTTTTATAGTGAAGACCCAAAGGCAAGAAGTTCACAAGCAGCTCATGTCCTGGGAGATCTGAGGAAAGCATAGAACTCTTACTTGATTTCACAATTAGATCTTTCTTTCTTAAAGAGGTGGTTAGTTTCTCTATAATGTTTACCAAACAGAGGAGTTACTCAATAGAAACACCAAGGACCTTTGGGCAGTCCCACCTCGGAGCTCCTGCTGTCCCCCCCGGAATGCCCTCTGCACCAGCTGAATCCCCACTCATCTCTGGAAGGCCATATCAAAGGCCGCCTCCACCGGGAAACCTTCCCAGATTAAGGCAACCAGGTAAATGACAATCTCCCAGAGCACTGTGCTTGTTCCTTGTGATGTAACAATGTGTCAGAGTCATCTCTCTGCTCGGATCACATACTCTTTTACTCTTACACAAGGGTCTGAACTATATTTGTGACAATCTCCCAGATCACTATACCTGGCCCTTGTGATGTAACAATGTATCAGTCATCTCCGCTTGGCTCACATCCTCTATACTCTATCTTTCCAAAATAACTGGTACAGCACACTATACGCGGAGGGCATCTAATAATAAATGAATCAACAAATGAATGAATGACTGAATTGACATATGAACAAATGGAGAAACTAATGATAGACTAGGTTTACAAGCACTTAACTGTTAAAAAGTACTTTTTTTTCCCCTTCAAAATGCTGCAGAGAAGGAATATCATCATTGAAAAAAAGTCTAGTTTTTCCACTTATTACTACTCATTTTTTGCCCAAGATATTTTAACATGACCTCAGGTAAACAGGTATAAAAATTAAGCATTTACTGATTAAAAAAAAAAAAAAAATCATGATTTCACAATCCCTACATTCAGTTACAAGAGCTTATATGGGGTTGCAAACCACAATTTAAGGGACAAAACTGCCTCTATCAATTATTGTCCCTTTTCAGCACGTTAGAGATTAATCAAAAAGTTGATTGGGACACTGAGGACTAAGATGACAGGCCCTCAGAAGTAGGACCTAAATTCAAGTACAGGCATTGTAGATGGCCTAGGTTCAAACAGCAAAAAGGGAGAACAGCAGCAAAAATGGAATGCTTTGGGAAACTGGCCCTTCTCCTGGACACAGTAACCTCCCCCCACACACACACACTTTTTTTTTTTTTAAACACTACCAGGATTTTTTCTGGCCATACTCTAGGGATGCAAAGTTTGGGAGTACCATAACCTCTAAAGAACCAAAGAAACAGATCAGCTAATAGGCAAGTCAGTGGAGAAGTGTCAAACAGGAGGCAGCAAGCCCACTGTTGTCAACAGAGTAAGGAAGAGGGAGGAAGATAAAAGTAGAAGATATTAGAGAAATATGTGATCAGAAAAGGCCTCAGGTTTAAGGCCTTTTGCACAGAACTGACATTTTGTAGTCAGATATGGAAAAGATTGTGGATTAGTCATCTCAGAAGATGGATAAATAATGAAGAGTTCTAGAGCTCAGCTGTTAGCCACCCAATATCAATAGATGTACAGGAAACTCATTCCTTTAGAAGGATTTCTTAGAGGTCCTGGACAACAGAATGAGATGGCATAGAGAGGCTATGATCTACACTCCCAGCATGAATTTTCTTAAATGGGACAATCAAGGAAGCACCTAAAGGGGGAAGGAGAATGAATTTTCTTCAGTGCAGCTGGGAGATAGCCAGGCGGTGAATTTTACTGCTCTCAGGAAATGTGAGCCGGAAGGATTATTATAGTGTTAATAATGTCCAGCCCATTCTGCAGAAGGCTACAAAATGCTCTCAAAGGATTACCCAATTCAAGAGAATGCTGGATTCTGCAGCACCTCATACTCAGTGATGACACGGGGAAAGAAAGTTATTGGCATTAATTCATGAAACTAGAAGCAGATTTAATGTTTTCCATTTTTATAATTTCCAAATAGCTCAGGCCTTTTTCAAAACTGATTGCCCCCATCCCCTAAAGAAATCCTGAAGGGATCCAGGACCTAGACAAAGAGTATTTGGAAATGGCCAAAGGCCTTCTTCTGAACTAGGGGCATCAGGCTCTCCCATCTCCCAGTGGGGGGTAGGGCTGAAACCAATCCCAAAGCAACTGGATATCTATATCCTATTAGGACCCCCAAAAGACTACTTTAAAAGCAGTCTTGTTCTCAAACTCACCAGTTTCTTCTCATTCATCTTCTTGTTCTCTCATTTTGAAAAGAGTGATAATTTTTTAAAAAATTATTTGAGTATTTTATTTTTCCCCAATTACATGTAAAATATTTTCAACATTCATTTTTTAAAATTGAGTTCCAAATTTTCTCTCTCCTGCCCCATTCCCATTTTGAATGGCTATTTCTAAGAGCCCAGCTCCCCTTTACCAAAACAGGAAACTCCAAGACAAATAGTCTTTGACTAATCAAGGATGTACTCGCTTTTAGAGCTTCGGCGTCCTCATCTGTTCAGCCTGCCTTATCACTCAGTTGTGATGAAAACTTCTGGGTATCCAAGTGTTATTACTGACCCTGTATGACCTGACTTTAGGACTGGGAGGGGGAGTGTAGGATGTTCATAAAGGCACAGTTCAGCAGGGAGGTCTTAAAATAGCTGCTTTTTCCATGACAAGTGATCATGTGCTCCCTAATTTTCTTCATCCAGGATAAACACAAACTTTCATGCTTTTCTCTGCAAGTTCTTTGATCTTTTTGTCATCTTGATTACTTGTCATCTGGTCAATGGTACAACTGGCTGACGCTTCTGAAACCTTGGCCAGAAGAAGTCTTATCTCCAGTACTGACCGGCATAACCAAGTCCAGGACCTCAAGTTTCCTCTTGAAGGTTGAACATCATGATTTCTAAGATCCTTTTAAGATTTAAATCTGAACTGATCCAACCATTCTGGAGAGCTACTTGGAATTATGCCCAAAGGGTTATCAACACTGTACATACCCTTTGATCCAACAGTGTCTCTACTAGGCTTATATCCCAAAGATCTTAAAGGAGGGAAAGGGACCCATGTGCCAAAATGTTTGTGGCAGCCTTTTTGTGGTGACAAGGAACTAAAAATTGAGTGGATGGCCATCTGTTGGGGAATGGCTGAATAAGTTATGGTATATGAATATGATGGAAGAAAAGATCAGCAGGATGACTTCAGAAAGGCCTGGAGAGACTTACATGAACTGATGCTAAGTGAAATGAGTGGAATGAAGAGAACATTGCACAGCAACAAGAAGATTATGGAATGATCAACTCTGATGGACATGATTCTTTTCAACAATGAGATGATTCAGGCCAATTCCAATAGACTTATGATGCAGAGAGCCATCTGCACTCAGAGAGAGGGTTATGGGAACGGAACATAGCATTTTTACCTTTTTTGTTATTTGCTTGCTTTTTGTTTTCTTTCTCTTTTTTATTTTTTGGATCTTTTTTTGTGCAGCATGAAAAATGTGGAAATATGCATAGAAGAATTGCACATATTTAATATATATTGCTGTCTAGGGGAGAAGGTAGAAGGGAGAGAGATAAATTTGGAATGCAAGATTCTGCAAAGTTGAATGTTGAAGACTATCTTTGCATATATTTTGAAAATGAAAAGAGGGGCTTAGCTAGGTGGCACAGTAGATAGAGCACCAGCCCTGAAGTCAGGAGGACCAGAATTCAAATCTGGTCTCAAGACACTTAATACTTCCTAGCTGTGTGACCCTGGGCAAGTCAGTTCGCCAATCGCCTCAGCAAAAAAAAAAAAGAAAGAAAGAAAAAGAAAAAGAAAGAAAGAAAAAAGAAAATGAAAAGCTTTTTTTTTTTTTTAATTTAAAACTGTGAATCTATCAACTCATTTCAAATTCCATATGTGGTTCTTGCCATTTGCAATCTCAGGGGAAATCACTTGCTGTTGTTGTTGAGTTATTTCAGCTGGATCTCACTTTTTATGGCCCCAACTGGGGTTTTCTTGGCAAAAGAATTGGAATGGTTTGCCATTCAATTTCCAGCTCATTTTACAAATGAAGAAACTAAGGCAAACAGGGTTAAATGATTTACCCAGTGTTACATAGTTAGTATCTGGGTCCAGATCTAGAAGATGATGAGTCTTCCTGACCCCAAGACTAGTACTCTACCCAATGTACATGTAGCTGCCCCCCAAAATCACAATCTTAATTCCCTCATCTACAAAAGACATTCATTAGAATCCCCATTTAGGGGGGATTCTAAAATCTATGCTCCTGGAAGATTTCTCTGGGATCATTCTTCAGCCTTTTCTCCCTCTCTCTCTATCACTCAGCAACTTCCCTTCCTTTGAGAGTCACAATATCCAAATTAAACATGCAAGCCAGATCCTGGACTAGCCATTATTTACTGACTTGCTAGGACACTCTCCTTCCATTCACAATGAGTTCATTGCCTGGCTTGGAGTCTTCTCTCCTCCCTAAATCCTGCTTTCATTATTGGGAGACTTGATATTCCTCCCAGTACTCTAATTTCCCTAATCTACTCAGTTTCCAAAACTTATTCCTCCATTTAGTAAGCATCATGTTCATCTTCACCAATTCACAAATCCCTTTACCTTATCATAATCTTATGGTATTACAAGTTTCCCTGCACCCTATAACTCTAACCCTTTTCTATTCCTGACCAGTTCTTTCCCAGACCATCACTTGAACTGGATGAATTCTCTTCCCTTCTTTATCTTGACCCCTTGGTGAACCAGTTCATCATCTCCAGGGTCTCAAATCCCTTGACCCTTTGCTTAAAAATCAAACACACCTGACCATACTCCAACTCTGCTCTACTACCACCATCCATCCATCTTTTTTGCTCCTGCTGCCAAACAAAGCTGAAGGAAATCACTAAGTGTACTGACAGGGATCCATAGATTTATGTTATAAATAATCCTAATGGGGCCCTCATCTGCCAAACCTGATAGTCTTGGATAATCACGCACATGAATAACACATGCCCTCTCAGATTTGTGGACACATATACACTTACACACATCCCTCTCAGATTTGCACAACCCATACTCACACCCACAGATTTGCAACATACTTCTCAGATTTTCACATATCCACACTCATATACATAACCCTTCAGATTTGATGCAAAGCAAAATAAGCACAAGAAGGAAAACAATCAAAGAACAAGAAAGAACAAGATAAAATGAGAATGAATGCTGTGTGACTAGAATGACCAGCCTTGGCCATAGAGAAAAAGATGAAAAAAAAAAATGCAGAGGTGGGGGGCTGTGGGTGTGTATTGTTGGGTCCAGCTAATGTATAGGATGGGTTGCTTTCTTTATTTTTTGATACACGGAATTTCTCCTGAGACGAGGAGAAAAGGATATATTTGAAAATTAAGGTACACCTCTCAATTAAAATCTATGAATAAAGTTTAAAATTAAAAAAAAAAAAAAAAAAAGCTCAGGACAACGAAGTAATACCTCTCACAAGTCAGAGAATAAATTCAGTCAGCAGCAAATGACTCACCAGAGATTCTGAGACAAAACTGATGAATATGAATATATAAAAAGAATCGAACTTTTTTTGCACCATAAAAAACAATGCCCCCAGAATAAAAAACCTACTCTGGGGAAAATATATTTTTGTCAAACAGTTCCCATAAAAGTCTGCTAATGTTTAAAAAAATTGACTCAAATGTATCAGGGCAAAGGGGACCCTTTGTTGTTTCTTCGGAGATAAGGGACTAAACAGATAAGAAGAGGCCTCTCTCCAAATTCAGCCCAGAGGAAAAACAAACATCAAGAATTCCAAGAACTCTTGGGAAGACTCAGAGTGAAACAAGAGAACAACCAGGCTGGGGTTGGCGACAGCTATTTGAACCAAGACATAATCAAGCCCCAAGACTCAGATTAAATACAGGATAAAACAAAGGGGCAACTTTGCCAAAGTTTAAGCACAAGTGATCAGTTATTTTTTTTTTTAAATTAACAAATTACAAAAGTTTAGTAATTACACATTTCCAACAGACTGCATACATTGTTAGTTATAAACATTCTTGGGGATTTTTGGCTTAATGATTTTCAAGAATTATAGATTGTGTTATGTTTATGTTTGGTTAAAATTTTTATCAATATGAAAGGAATAAGGGGGCAGTTAGATGGCGTAATAGATAGAGTGCCAGCCCTGAAGTCAGGAGGACCTGAGTTCAAATTTAGCCTCTCAGACACTTAATATTTTTTCTAGCTGTGTGACCCGGCAAGTTACTTAACCCCAACTGCCTCAGCAAAAAAAAAAAAAAAAAAAAAAGAAAGAAAAAAAGAAAGGAATAGGAATTAATCACCAAAAAAATTCTTAGAATCTCTAATCAGAGGAATTCAAATTAAAAGAATCTGAAGAGGCTATACAATTTGCTGACACCCAGAAAACTGGCAAATTTGATGATGTTGATGTAGCTGTTAAAGGAAAATGGTTCATGTTGGTGGATTGAGTACTGAGTACTGGTTTATGTTTTCAAGAAAACAATGTGGAATAGAAATAAAAATCTGCATATCCTTTGACCCAATGATCTTAATAATGGGACCATCACCCAAAGAAGCTTAACAAGGAAAAAAAAAAGTACCAACATACAGCTAGCATCACTTTTTTTAAAACAGTATTTTATTTTTCCAATTACATGCAAAAATAGTTTTCAGCATTCCCTTTCACAAAATCTTGTGCTTCAAATTTTTCTCCCTCTTCCCTCCACTCCCCCCTTTCTGTATCCCCAAAGCAACAGCAATCTTATTCAGGTTAAACATGTGAAGTTCTTCTAAACATATTTCCATATTCATTATGGCATCACTTTTCTAAAGAGTAAAACTTAAAATAAATTAGGGCTCCGAAATATTAGGGAGTGAATGGCTAAATAAATGGTGCTGAATGAATATGGGATTTTATTTTAGGTGATACAGAGTAAAGACAGCTAAATATAGAAGTAAATAAAACATTATACACTAGCAGGAAGAAACCTATGACAACTACATAAGAAAGAAGGTCTTCTGATGATAACAAAGAATTGGAAATCAAGGGGGATGGCCAACAACCAGGGAGTGGCTAAACAAGTTGTGGTATATGTATATCATGGAATACTATTGTGCCATAAGAAATGATGAGCAAGATGATTTCAGAAAATAGCTGGAAAAACTTACATGAACTGATGCCTGAGTGAAGTGAGCAGAACCAGGATATTGTAAATTATAACAGCAGTACTATTAAGAATAATCTAAAATAAAAATATAAAAAATATAAAAAAATAAAAAGAATAATCAAATGTGAAAGACTAGGATACTCTGATCAAGACAGTGATCCATGACAGTTCAGAAGGATTCATGCTGGAAAATGCCACATATCTCCAAAGAACTGATGAATTCTGAGTGAAAAATGAAGCACATTTTCACTTTTTTGCAATATGACTAATATGGAAATATGTTTTGCATGATTTCATATGTATAATTGATATCATATTGCTTGCCTTCTCAATGAATGAGGAAGGGGCTGGAAGGGAGATAATCTAGAACTCAAAAAAAATTTTTTATGAATGTTAAATAAATAATCATGGGGAGAGGGTTGGCGGATGGAAAGAAAAGACAGAATTTTTGGGCAGTAGAAACATAAACCACGGAGCTACCTCTGTAATCAAGTCCATATACAGATCTTTTTGGTTGTGATTAAGGACACTACAATTGAAGCTTACAGACACATTGAGAATTTTCCAATTTAATTTTCCTAATTTCTTTTTTTTCCCCTCTTGACATATATGAATGCATGTATCTATCAAGGGAAATCTAAATTGTGTGTGTGTGTGTGTGTGTGTGTGTGTGTGTGTGTGTGTGTGTGTGTGTGTGTGTGTGTAAGAATTGTCAAATAGTTCAACTTCCTACCACATCAGCATTAACTCTCAATTCTTTAGCCTGGCTTCTGTCATACCTTCTATAATGTGGGATCGCAGCATGTCTGTCAGCACCCCCATCAGATTTTCCCTTTTCCTCTCAATTACAAGCTGATCCTTCATTAGTCAGGTCTCTTGAACTGTGCTGCAAACATCCTGAGCTCATTCCCCGCCTTCATCCCAGAGAAATAATCGCCGCTATAAACAGTGGTCATTCTAAGAGGTCTGGTTCCAGCATCACTTCCTTCATGAGGTCATTCTTCCATCTCTCTCTCTTCCCTGACCTTCCACAGTCCCTGCAGCCGGTAGCATCTGGGTTAGCATGTCAATATTGTCTACTGTGACTCATATCCTGATGTGGAAGTGACCCTGGTGATTCAAAGGGGACATCGGGGAGGTCCAAAGTCTAGTGGGATGGGAGGGATAGAGGCTTTGTTTCCTGTGGAAGGCCCAGCCTGGCCAAGTCTGAGATGGTATCACCAGGCTGGATGCCTGTGCAGCTGGCTGATGAATCTGCTCTATCTCCACACTTTAGGAACACTCTGAACCTACTATGGCATGAAGAAGACGTGGCAAAAGTATCTGAAGGAATGAATGAAAAATCTATGAAATTCAATTCTCTTTTCCATAGACTTTATTCATCCAATTTCCCCAACCAGACTCTGAGGGTACTGGTGGAATGACAATGTCTCACTTGTTCAATATCTGCCTAACCACATCTGGCACAGTGGTGAATCCTCAGCCAGGACTTAACACTTGCTACTTAAAGAAAGGGAAATCTGTATCATAAGCAAAAAAAGAATCTCTGCCATGTCTATTATTGACATTGTGAAAGATATATTTATGACTAGTGATTACAATTGACAACTGACCAACCAATGTCACCAAGTTATACAAAAACACACCTGTCCCCTTCTGGGAATACTGAGCAGGGCGAGAGGGAGAAGGGCTAATCTGGGAAAGACTGGTTTAATAGACACTGCTGGAAGATGACATCAAAGGGGAACTGGATGCAGCAAACCTCCTTCTGACCCCAGATTCCTATCTTTGTTGAAACCATTATCTTTGGGGGCAGTTTCATGACTCTAAAATCATGGGTCACCACGACAATCAATCAATTAGTGACTTACAGCGCAAGCGTTATGAAAAGGCATACAGCACGAGTGGCATAGGACATCTGAATACAAATCAAGAGGGATTTTTTACTGGCACAAAATTTCTTTAAAAGGTATTGAAACTGCCCAGAAGATTTATTACAGGTAAAGAGCTGTTTAGAGATTTGGGCTATAGAGAGTACTTCCTGATTGATTGAGTACAAAATAAACAAGAGGAGTGCTTGGAGTTAATTCAGAGGCTTTGGCTGTCAGACGACAAAAGGCAACTCAGAGTTAGGAAAATTACGTTAAAGAGAACAAAGTAGAGAACAAATTTGTTTAATTGCCGCTCTCTTGCTCCATCTGTGTAAACCTCCTTTTAATTGCTGAATGACCTATGAGTGTCTCATTTTGCTCCAATATTGAATATAAACAACACAGATTTTGAAAAGCCTCAAAGACTTGAGCTTCAATGTCCTTGGTATTCTCAACTCTATCACTTAAACTTTTGTCAGCCTGTTTCCTCAATCATACAATGAGGCTGGCACTATTGCTCAGTATTGCTGTGAGGACCAAAGGAGATGACACACATAAATTGCTTTACCTTAGGACAATAATAATATTAATAATAATATCATATTATATGTTACACAATACTTTAATTTGCATTGTGTTATAACACTTTTATTATAGCATTTGTAGCTCTTCAAAGTTGGCAAAATACTTGACATATTACCTCCTTTGATCTTCCTAGCACTGAATAGTAGGTGCTATTATCATCCTTATTTTGCAAAGTAACTTACCCAAGTTTACACAAATGTCCAAGGCAGAACTTGAACCCAAGCTTTCCTGCCTCCAGATACAACATTCTAACTGCCGCACCACCTAGCCCGGGCCTGGGGTTGGGCCATAAAAAAGGATGAAAACTCAAATACCTTGACTCTAAACATACACGTTTGTCGACATCTTTTATTGCTTCAAAAGATACAGTCACAATACACTAAGAAGTCGGACAAACAACTCTGGCTAAGCTGAGACAATTTACATTTTTGACTGTTCTCAAATGGTCATGCCTTGAAAGAACAAGCATGCATTCACAGCACACACGGCATCTGCATCTGTGGTCCCGGTCTCTTGAACCGTACCCCATACTGACTAGCAAGAGTTATCTCATTTCACTGCTATCTGTAGCATGGAAGCAGGGAGCATGTGTACCGCCAGGGCTCGGAGATCACAGAGAACTTATCTGTGATATGTTTCATGGCAATTAAGAAAAGAGAAATGTCAGATAAACCTTGTTCATAGATTTTAAAAAAAGGCCTTCACCTCTCTCAAACACACTCCTCCACGGAGCAACACACCTTTTTGCCTCCTTGATATTGGAGATCTGCCTGGGAAATGGTAATAACTGGTACTATCTCCCTGAAAGAATCATCCTTCTTACACACCCAGAAAAGCAACCCTGTGGCCTGAAGCCTCAAGAATACTGGCTACACAAGCTGATACAGGCCATGGAGAGAGCCATCTGCACCCAGAGAGAGAACTGTGGGGACCGAGTGTGGATTACTTTTTTTTTTTTTGCTATTGTTGGCTTACATTTTGTTTTCTTTCTCATTTATCTTTCTTTTTTTGATCTGATGTTAATTATGAAAATGTTAATTTCCACATTAATTCTGGAAATATGTATAGAAAAATACATGTTTAACATGTATTACTTGCCATCTAAGGGAGGGAGGTAGATGAAGGAGAGGGAGAAAAAAATTTGGAATACAAAGTTTTGCAAGGGTGAATGTTGAAAACTATGCATGTGTTTTGAAAATAAAAATCTTTGTTTAAAAAAAAAAATACTGGCTACACCAATGTTCTAGAACAGGCTGTTAAACTCCAGTGAAAACCTCTAGACACATCCCTGAGTTTCTTCCTTTCTGTACTTGAGTTGATGAATCAGTGAAACTTTCAGCAGCCAAGGGAGGGTCCTCCATGGAGATGCCCCAGGCTATAGAGAGCCATAGAGTTAGGCTGTGAATGATACCCACCTCAGACTCAGGAGAAGCCCAAGTAAGCTTAGAGACACCAGCAAGAGTGGCAACAGTGGGGCCTCTTTCCATCTGAATACTCCCAGACCTGAACACAGGGGTCAGCAAAGGGGACTAAAGAACTGCTTCCTAATTCTACGGTGGTGGTTGCGCAGTCATTTTAATACTGTCCAACTCTTCATGACACCATTTTTGGGGTTTTCTTGAAAAAAGACACTGGAGTGGTTTGCCATTTCCTTCTTCAGGTCATTTTTACAGATGTGGAAACTGAGGCAAGCAGGGTTAAATGACTCACCCAGGGTCACAGCTACTAAATATCAGAGGCCTCAGTTTTCCTGACTCCAGATACAGTGTTTCATCTACTGAAACACTTAGCTGCCTAATTGATAGGGAAAGGGATTATATTGTGAAATGTAGAAGAAAAGCAAAATATTTTAATAAATATACTTAAGAAATAAATGAAATATTTGTTTAAAAAAACTGACTGAGATAATATACATAAAGCACTTAGGACAGTGCCTGGAATTTAGCTGGCATTTAATAATACTCATTTCTTCCCTCCAATCCAATCCAACAAACATTTATTAAGCACCTCCTATGTGCCAGGCACTGTGCTTAGGACACAAAGACAAACTGACCTCAAAAACTTACATTCTGGGAAGCTTATCTTGTAAGCTCATTGAACACTTCCTTGATGAAATTCTACATGATTTTGATCTCCTCTCTTATCTATTCTTTGAAAATTTTCCATTCCATGTAGTTGAGAATTTATCATTAGTCAGTATGGACACAGAACTAATAATAATAATAATAAACCTATTTTTAAGTGTTAAAAAGAAAAAAAACAAAAACAACCTTACATTCTCCTAGGAACAGGGAAGGGAGGGGGAATATACAGGACCAGGGGATCATCTGAGTGAAGCCAGAGGTTCTCAAAGGCAAAAGCGATACAAGTGTACCTGTGGTTCCTAAGAAATCAAGGAGCTTTGGGACAAGTTTTAACTGCCTTGAGGTTGGGCCAGCTGACCCAGAATATTCCAGCATAAAGCAGTCAATCCCCCCACAGCAGAACATGTCAATCCCCATGGCACAGAAATGCAGCTGAGGATCCTCTGGACTCTTCGTGTCACATGGCCTGCCACAACTCAGGGCCATCTTTACCCACCAGTAATGTCCCCATCACCAGAAGAAGGAAGTTATATCTAACTTTAACTCAGACTCTAATTAATCCTCCGATGTGTAAGTAAAACTCTATGATTAGCTTGCAAAGCCCCTAACCTGGTGCCTCCTAGCCTGGCCCCTTCTATTTCCCCAGTCTTCTTCCCTTTACCCTGCCCCCATATATCACAATCCAGGGCCATGGGCCCTGCCGGTAATTTGTCCACAAGACCCTCTATCTCCGGACAACATTTTCGCTGGCTGTCTCCCAAGACTGGAATGCTTATCTCCACCTCTTGGCTCCTCTAAAGTCTCAGCTAAAATTCCACCTTCTATAGGAAGTCCCTCCCAGTACTCCTTAGTGCAAGTTGATTTCACCAACTGATTTTTTCTACATCTTGTTTGCATACAAGTATTTGCAAATTTTCTCTCCCATGAGACATTGAGTACCTTGAAAAAAGGGACTAATATTTGCCTTTCTATCCTCAAGGCTCAGCACAGTGCCTGGCACATAGTAGTGCTTAGTAAATGTTTATAGATTTGATGAGCATTATAAACCAAAAAAGTACTGTGTACACAGCTGCTCAACTGGAATTCTTAAAAGCTCAGGGTTGACCCTGCCCCTCCCCTGCTCACCAACCTCCAGGGGCTCCCTATTGCTGCTAGGACAACTAGACTCTTCTGTTTGCTATCAAGGGAGACCTAGTCAAGCTAGTTCTAGCCTACCTTCCCCAGTCCTTCAGTACTCAGGTTCTTGTTATGGCTGGAAGGCTTTCACTCATCACCTCCACCAGTTAGTTTTTTCCTTTCAAGGCTCAGCTCTAATGCCCTAGCCCCCACCCACACAGACACAGTGGTTCCCATGTTAGCCCTACCTTCAAATATTCTATATTTACATGTATGCAGAATATATGGCCCCGAGAGAGTGAAAACTCCAAGAAGGTAAGTGCCCCATCTTTGTCTTGATCTTCTAGCATTCAGAGCACTGAATAGTAGAAATGTACAATGAATATTATGATTCTCTCTGCCCTAGAGGCAGAACACATAGGGTGTGGAGGAGACTCCTAGGCTCTCAGAAACCTTGCCAACAAGTGAACCAGCTAATATGCCTAGGTGGGGCAATAGATGAAATACTGGACCTGGGGCCAGAAAAACATTACTTCAAATTATGCCTCAGACACTGACTAGCAATGTGACTCTGGGCAGATCATTTAATCCCTGCCATCCTCAATTTCTCCATCTGTAAAATGGGAAACAGTAATAAAACCTACCTCCAAAGATTGTTGTAAGAATCAACTAAGATAACGTTTGCAAAGCATTTCTCAAATGAAAGTCCTACATAAATGCTAGCTATGACTACAAATAATAAAATTATTGTTATTATGAAGTGATAGAATAAAGTAGAAATATGAAATAGATTTGGGAGAGCATAATGATTCATGAGGACATGAAACAATCATGACATGGGTATATCACAGGTAAAGATTTGCCATTTATTATATTTTTATTATTTTCTTATATTATTATGACATAATAATATAATATAATAATTATAAACCCATTATCATGGATTTAACAATTATAACTAGGCAAGGCAGAATCATGGTGATTAAGTAGCTTGGTTCCATGTTCTAGAATCTTTAAAGTCTCAGAGAAGAGATGGAGAAGAACAGGGTCTAAAGGGTAAGGGGAGTAGTGTGGGAGAAGTAGGGGAGAGACCAAGGAGGGATCAAGAAGGAAGCAGCTGTGAGTGAGTTGCAAAACTATTCTAAAGATTAAAAAAAGATTTTAATTAAAAAATAAAAGACTCATCTAAAGATTTACTAATTAAAGCGTCTCAGAGGTTGGAGACAGAATGAGTGAAGTAGAATTACTAACAATAGAGGCCAGGTGAGCTGATTAAGCTCCAACTTCATATCATTAGAGTGTATCAAGACAGTCTGAGAAAATGGACCTGATCATGATTGATAATAAGAGTTCACATTATGACTATCTTAACTAGGCTAATAAGACAGTGTGGGAAAGCTGACTTTTCATGTGCAATTATGATTGATAATAGAAACAGGATGGGCTCATTCCAGCATTTCCTGACAAGGGGACAGAATAAGCTGATTTAGAGTTCTATCCCAGGCCCGATTCGGGCCTACCAGGTAATGGATTTTTTCAGCCATGAACAGTTCACAAAGACCATCCAAGAAAGGCCGTAGGACTCCATTTACACAGCCAAGACCGGCCACAGCATATTCCTTTTAACGAATAGCCAGTAGAGCTGGAAGCAAGCTTGGAGAGTCAGGAAGCATTTTAATCTTTTTAGTAAACCGAAATAGGACATGGCAAAATGTGTATGTCAGAGTGGAGAAAGGGGGTTCCTGGTCTCAGTGGGTTCTTTCTGAGACAACAGCAAAGTCCTCAGAGAGCAAATCTGCCTGGAAGACAGAGCCTAGAATAAGGAGATATTTGTTCAGTTCCTAATTTGGTCAAGGTCCTAATTTTGGTCCTCTGTCCATCAATCTCTAGCCAGAGAGCTTATTTAGACACAACAGAGGTCATGTGATTCAATGTCCTTTTCACAATGTAGCAACAGAATCTAGGAGTGATGTGACTGGTCTGCACTCACACAGAATCAGCTTGAACCCCGAACTGTGCTGTGATTCAGATTGTCTGACAGACACAGCAAGGTGGGGCAGGAGTCCCAGGGCTGGGTCTTATCTCCTCCAGAAAGCATGTGAGGGGTGTGGACTGGGGGGGACCATCCCATGCTTCTGAAGCCCTGGAGGAGGGGAGGCAGAAGAGAAATGTGATGAGTCCAAGTTAGTGCCGGCTCTAGAAAGTTGGCTGTGGAACCAAAACAGACTGTCAGTAAAAATGGCAACTCCCAGCCTCCTCCAGATTCCTCTGGGAAATCCCACTCACTGAAGCAATCTCTTCATTTCCCTCTATTTGTCTCTCTCCAACTCAGGCTGAGGAAGCACTGGGGGGGACAAAGGCACTGGAGACTGAGCCAGTACCCAGCTAAGGGTACTCAGAACATCTCAGGACATCCTCCCAAATGCTTCACCAAAGCAAACATCCCAGCCACCATTAGCCAGGGTGCCTTCAACCAGGAACTAGGCGGTCAGGCTAAGATTAGGACACGTGAGGACAAAAATAAAGTTCAAAGATGTGATGGGAGTGGGGGAAGTGCTTAAAACCATCATAAACTCGATCTGGTCTAGCTATTTTAGACCAGAGAACCAAGAACATGAGAGAAGGGACTGACACTCTGTTGACTTAAGGGGTACTATGAGACTGTAGAGGAAGACAAATACCTCTGGTTAATATGTCTAAAATAATCTCAAAATCCTATTTCCAATATGCAAACACATCTGCTTTTGGAGTATGTCAAATTAGGCAAATGTAACCCAGGTTTGAAATCAGTTATATTAAAAGCAAGGACCTTAAAGGTCTTCCCCCACCCCATCACCACACCCCAAGAGGAGGCCTAAAACAGAACTGTAGACACTCATAATCACATGTAATCATCCAGACTTGTTAGAGCCAGATCTATCAAATAATCTTCCCTTTCCTTGCCAACTCTGTGCCTCTGTTTCCCTTCTGTAGGGGATTGGACTGAATTATCTATATGTAATGGATTTTCAGCCCTAACGTCAATGAGTCTTCAATAAAAACCAACACTTTGTGGCCAAGGAAGTAAAACAACATTTCCATTTCCAGCTGAGGCAGCAAAAGGCCACAAGGGGAGGTAACCTCTTCTCCCCTTTTGGCCCCCCATTTCTTTTTTTTTAATAGTTTTTTTTTTCAAAATACATACAAAGATAGTTTTCAGCATTTACCCTTGCAAAACTTTTGTGTTCTAAATTTTTCCCTCTCCCACCTTCTCCCCTAGACAGCAAGTAATCCAATATCTATTAAACATGTGCAATTCTTCTACACATTTCCACTTTTATCATGTAGCACAAGAAAAATCAGATCAAAAAGTAAAAGAGAAAGAAAACAAAAAGCAAGCAAACAACAAAAATGGTGAAAATATTATGCTTTTGATTCACACTCAGTTCCCACAGTCCTTTCTGGATGCTGATAGCTGGATCTCTCATTCACAAATCCACTGAAATTGGTCCAAATCACTTCACTGTTGAAAAGACCCACATCTATCAGAATTGATTATCTTGTTGCTATGTATGATGATCTCCTGGTTCTGCTCATTTCACTAAGCATCACTTCATGTAAGTCTCTCCAGGTCTTTCTGTATTCATTCTGCTGGTCATTTCTTATAGAGCATATTCACCCCAACTAATGGGCATCCACTCAGCTTCCAGTTCCCCCATTTTTCTGACCATTGAAGCAAGGAGATTCGGCTCTGGGAGACTAAAAGCCCAGATGGACTTAGCCTGAAAAAGTTCAGAGGCACTCAGCAGCTCTGAGATCCAATCAAAGTGACAGCAAAATGACTGATTCTAATTTTTACCCTATTCTTTAAGGTGACTGCCCGAAAGCTCCAGCATGGTGGGTAGACTCACTGCTGCATATTTGTGGGGGACATGGACAAGATACCCATGCAATGGGTATGTTAGAAAATGTTTAACAATCAGCTTACCAAAGAAAAGTGTTGGGAAACAGCCAGGACTCACTTTGAAGCTTAATTAACATTTTCATCTTCACTTTCTTAAGTCTAAACAAACAACAAAACAATAAACAAAAGCAATAAGCGTCATTCAATCGTTTTAGTCACATTGGACTCTTTGTCACCCCATTTTGAGGTTTTCTTGGCAAAGATACAGGTGTAGTTTACCATTTCCATCTCCAGCTCATTTTTACAAACTTGGTTAAACGATTTGCTCAGGGTCCCACAGCTAGTGAATGTCTAAGGCTGAATTTGAACTCTGGAAGATGAGTCTTCCTCATTCAAAGCCAGTGTTCTATCCACTTCACCACTGAACTGTCCCCAATATGAAGCACTTGCCTATTTCTGAGGAGTAAAAGCTGACCCTGAACATTAAATAATCAGCTCACTCTTTGAGCAGGCTCACAGGGGACATACAGGCAGAGATGGGCTGCCATCTATACCACTGGACAGAATATTAGCAGCGATAAAATCACAAAGCAGTGCGTAAGTCACTTATTTGCTCACAGCAAAGAGGAAACTTATCAGACAGGGAAGAAAGAAGCTAATCCCAATGAATTGCTGTCCAGGAGATGCTCATCACCACTAAAGAAGAAACAAATCCCCAGCAACCAGCAGCCCCCTACCCTCTTGGTCGACTCTTCTACAAAAAGCTCTCCATTCTCAACAGGAGAATATGTGTGTATGTCTATGTGTGTGTGCATGTAGTCAGATCAGTGTTCTAGGAATAGCTATCAATTCAGGACAGACTAGAAAAGGAAGAAAATGGAGGCAAGGAAGCTATTGTCGAAGTCTAGGTGAGAGGAAAGAAAAGGATAAATGTCAGAGAGAGTTTAGTAGCAGAAACAATAGGACTTGGCAACTGATTGGATATGGGGAGGAAGTCTGAAAAAAGACTCTGGGGACCATGGTGTCGTCAACAGAAATTGGGAAAATTAAGTTTAAAGGCAAGATAAGAAATTCTGTTTAGATCTGTCTCACTTCTGATATGTGTAGCTTTGGGCAAGCCATTTCCTCTCCCCAAACCTGTTTCCTCACTGGTAAAATGAGGGTGAATTGCTAATTAATTGATGAAATAAAGGAATGGGAGGAAGCATAAGGAGGTCATTCTTGGTGAGGGGAAGGGGGCAGGCACACCCAGTGCCTTAGATACTCATCAGGAAAAACCACAATGACAGCAAGCAGGGAGTGCGGCTTCAATCACGCTTTAATAAACAGAGAATACAGAGACAAACAGTGTGCCAGGGAAGAGAGGGGGAAAAGTTAGATAGATGGTTTAAAGATAGAGATATAATGGTGGAAGGAGGCCAGCAGGGGAAAAACAGAGCGGGAGAAGGGCACAGAGAGCCACTTACATAACTCTGGATTAACTTAGGATCATTCAAGCAGCACAGTCTGGCAGAGTTCGGGCTCTCATTTTGTAGGGTTTTTGTAGGAGACAGACTAATTCTTACCCATGCCTTGGGTTCGTTCAGCAACATATCCACTTCACTTCTATCCATTTGGTGTTCTACAGGTCTTACTATGAATGTCTGGAGCTTATCCGAGGATTGTAGACAATAGGGCCAAATGACTTCCCTGATTTAGCATATAGTCTCAGAATGTGGATTTTAGTTAATTTATGAAACAATTTGCAAGTAATCATTATGGTTCCTTAATCTATGGGACAGTCTATAAGGGATTTTTTTTTTTTTTTTTGAGGCTGGGGTTAGGTGACTTGTCCAGGGTCACACAGCTAGGAAGTGTTGTGTCTGAGACCAGATTTGAACTCGGGTCCTCCTGAATTCAGGGCTGGTGCTCTATCCACTGCGCCACCTAGCTGCCCCTATAAGGGATTTCTTAGCAGTCAATTTTGCTTCCTAATATATTTATTTTACACACACACACACACACACACACACACACACACACACACACACAGCACACAACTAAATTGTACTGCCTACTTACAAACTTATTACATTAACTAGACAGAGGGGAAGGATCAGGGAAGGGGACCAGAACAAGGTGCATGTTTAACATAGAGAAGGTTAGAAAAATTAAATCTAGACTTCTATGCTAAGTTTAAGATCCCAATAAAAAGTCAAGATAGGCATGGGCCAGCAGTAGTTGGGTGACTTCAGAATGAAGCTCAGAGGTGACTGGGGCTGGATATGTAGATCTGGAAATCCTTTATAGAGACCTTCAGTGTTGATGAGTTCACTAAGTGAGACTGCAGAGAAAAAAGGAAAAGATCCAGGACAGAAACCCCACTTTCTTCTGCAAAAATTCCATTAACATCTATTCACAAGATACACCAAAGACAAAGATAGGCAATGGAACAGCACTAAATGTTTCTGAACAAAAGAGATATGATCACATGTAAACATAAGGAAGCTATATCCAGGGAGAGGATGAGGGAGAAGTGGAGGGGGAGAGAAGGAAAGATAGATGTCCTGGATAGAAGCTGCTGCAATGGTTCAGGAGGTAATGAATGAGGCCCTGAAGAGCAACAATAAGCCTGGAAAGATCAGAGGTATGGATGTGAGTGCCAGCACACTGGAAGGGCCCAAACACTGATTGGACAAGAAAAACTGCAAGATAGAAGGCTCAAGGGTCACCCCAATGTTTTCCAAGTAAGAGACTGGGTAACTTGGGTGTAAAGAGAGAAGGTATGTGAGGAAGGGGGAAAGTTTATCTTGAATGAGCCTTATGCACCAGAAACTTGAAAACAGATGGTCGTAACAAACAACTGAAGGCACTCAACAGCTGGAGAAGAGTTCAAGTTAAAGGATGCCACAGGAATTAAACAGAATAACACAGTGTTGTAAGAAATGACCAATGGGATGGTTCTCTTCAACACTGAGATGATTCAAACCAGTTCCACTTGTGCCGTGATGAAGAGAGCCATCTACACCCAGAGAGAGAACCATGAGAACAGAGTGTGGATCACAACACAGCATTCTCAATCTCTGTTGTTATTTGCTTGCATTTTGTTTTCTTTCTCAGTTTTTCTTTTTCTTTCTTCTTGATTGGATTTTTCTTGTGCAACAAGATAGCTATTTAAATATGTATACATACATTGTATCTAATGTGTATTTCAACATATTTAACATGTATTGGACTACTTGCCAGCTAGGGGAGGAGATGGAGGGAAGGAGGGGAAAATTTGGAACAAAAGGTTATTCAAGGGTCAATATTGGAATAATTACCCATGCATATGGTTTGTAAATCAAAAGCTTTAATTTAAAAAAAAAAGAAGAAGAAGAAGAAGAAATGATCAATGGGAGGAAAACAAGTTGTCCACAAACTATAGAGATCTAAATAAAGCCAATTCTGAAAGGCAAGGAAGCTTGGTCATGTGACATACCAGAATCCGTATTGCAGCCATACCATCAGTTAAAAGACACGTCCTTTCAGTAAGGATCAATGAGAAACAGAAATGGGGAATGGCACATGCACCATCTGTCCCAATCATGCCCTCGGGCAGTTGCACAGAACTGTTTTCAGGGAACAGATTTCATAGGGAGTGAGCCTGGGTGTTTACAGCAAAGTGTCTGCTGGGTTGAAACCAAACACATCCATCAATTCTTTCAAAAGATGGTGAAAATGTACCAAAATATTTCTAGCAGCCCACATTGTTATACCAAGAAATGGAAACAAAGCAGACGCCCAATGATTGGGAATGGCTAAACAAACTAAAGGGCATGAACATGATGGAAAATTGCCGTGTTATAAGAAATGATGAAAAGGAGGAATAGAGAAGCACAGAAAGATATACTTAAACTGAGGCAAAGGTAAGAAAAGTAGAGCCAGAAAAACAATGTACCCAAGGACTGCAACAAAATAAATGCAAACAGTCACAAATGTGACTATTCGCAGCATGTAAATGTTGCAAAATTACTGAGAACAAGTTTGGTTGAAACCTGTGAATGAAGTTGATGATTTTCTACCTATTAATCCCCCCCCACAAAAAAAAAAAAAAAAAAAAAAAAAAAAAACACCATGATTGCAAGCAGCTCACAACGACCATATTCTTTTGCCTACGTATATGAGTACAAATGAAGAATAATTGTGTTCTATTTTCAGAGGGGAAAAAAAAAAAACACTACATTCCATTTCTCCTAACCTGAAAGTCCATCATCTTGTCCCAAATCTCAAATTGAGATGGTAGAAAGGAAATATTTTCTAATGTGAGACCTTGTGTTTGGCTTAACTATATACCACACGTTGATAGCCCTGAAAAGACACCACTATTGAAAGATACTGTCAGAAAAAAGAGATATGGAAAGACATAGTTTTTTAAAAATTCGTTGTCTCCTTCTCAAAGAGAGCAGAGCGGCAGAAATGAAAGAATTTGAAATTCAAAATTTTTGGAAATGATTGTTAAAAATTTTTTACATATAATTGGGAAATTTTAATAAAATAGACAAAAATTTTGTAAAGAATTCTTTGTTATAAAGGTTGACTCTCAGGGAGATTACATGGGCTGGCTCATAGGGAGAGGGTAGGTGTGCGGGAAGGAAGGGAAAATCTAAGTGATATAAAGCCAAGAAATCTTCATAAAATTTCATCTTAAAAAAAATAGATGAATGGATGAATAAATAAATAAATATGCAAAAATATAAAAATAAAATAAAACAAGACATGGTAAATATGTTTGGCACTCAGAAGAATAGTCAAGACTACAGATGGAAATTTGTTTATTTGTTTGTTTTGCTGAAGCAACTGGGGGGTCAAGTGACTTGTCCAGGATCACACAGCTAGGAAGTGTCAAATGTTTGAGGCTGGATTTGAACTCAAGTCCTCCTGACTTCAGGGCTGGTGCTCTATCCACTGCGCCACCTAGCTGCCCCTTTTTGTTTGTTTGTTAAGATGGAGATTTGAAAAGCATCTGCATGAAGGTAGTAGTTGAAGCTGTGGGCATGAATCAAATTATTAAAGGACAGGGTATGAAGAGAGAAATGAGCCAAGGCCAGACTTGGTGAATACCCATAACATCCTATTAGGAGAACCAAGAGCCCCTAAAAGAGTCTGAGTGCTTGGAAAGGTAAAAGGGGAACAGAAAGATCTCTGAGGGATCCAAAGAGAGGCTGGTCATGGGAAGGAGTGGGAAGCAGTGTCTAATGCTGCAAAATGGTGAAAGTGGAGGAAGACTTAAAAAAAAATAAAGGAAGGCTCTGGCAATGAGAAATAGATTCAGCAGAATTATGTAAAGAGACACCATATTGAAAGGATGGAAAAGACTAGGAGTGAGGAAATGGGGGCAGCAGGTATAGCCAGCTTTTTCAATAATCTGACAGTGAAGGGGTGAAGAGTGGATAGCACAAGGTAAAGACCAGATATCTTTATCTGGGGGAGATCTTTCCCTCCCTCCCCCTAGCCAGGGATAGTTGAGCACATCTGTAGCCAGATGCAAAGAAGCCAATGGCAAGTGAGAGTGGCCTAAAAGCCAGAAGACAATTCAGGGGCCAAGGATCTAAGGAAGCAGAAGAGGTTGGGATCAAGGGCACATAGAAAGAAAGAAATGGTTAAAGATACTGAGAAGCCTTAAGGAATCAGGGAAGGTACCAAGGGAGCTTCCATTGGTTATTCTCCATCCTCTCAAGGAAGTAGAAAGGAGATTGCTAAGGAAACATGATCCTCTGCTTTCCTTTTTTCTAATATCAATTTTTATTCCAGGAACACTAGAACTACTTCCAAGCATTTGAGTTAATAATTTAGGCAGAAATTCCAGGAAAATACAATCTAACAAATATGACATAGAACAGTCAAGTTGACATTTTTCTCACAAGGCCTAAGACACTACCAGCCTAAATAAGACTCCACCACTTTAACAATCTGACTCAACATGACTGTTCCTGCATATATAGAAGGCTGATCTGAAATCCCACTGATGGGAGCCATCTTAGCACTAAAACAGACCTCAAAACCTATCCCCTCATGATGAGTCACTTGCAACAGAAAATTCATCACTCCACCCACTGTCCAGAGGGGCTCCACTATATCTGGCTTCCAGATCTAATCCCATAACATACTTTCTTCCAGAAAGACATTCTCAGCTGCCTTTGATGCCCATGGTTCTTAGCCATTTTAGTGGGATGGGCAACATTGAACACAGGCTACTTGGTTCTACTAACAATCAATTTTCAGGAGAAGCTCCAGGATCCTAAGGTCATCAGAACATACGTAAGAGCTGAAAGGAACCTGAGAACCACTTAATTCCACTCCTCATTTTACAGATGAGGAAACAGAGGCTGAGAGAAGGGAAGAGGTCAATTCCAAGGTTTTGCACATAATAAGTGTTTAGATCATACCCCACAAGTCAAAGGAGATATCTTGCCTATAATGGAAGTTTTAGAGTCTCTAGAAGGAAACTCCAAAGTCTGGAAAACCTTAGACTATTTCAGAGCCCAAAGATATTCCAGGAGCGGTCTAATTCCACAAAAGATCCAAAAGCCCAGAAGATCAAGTTATTAATGTCCTTGACTTCCAGAAAGTGGAACCATTTTAAAGCATAAGGGACAAACCACAAGAAGAGGAAAGAGAAGGTGAAACATGTTTTTCAGCATTCCAAGAAAAGTCTGTCATTCATTCTAGTTGTCTCCTTGAGGAGTCACCCAGTGGGCCAAGCCCTCAGTTATTAACTCAGGTTACCTCCGTATGCTGAGTATCTGCTATGACCCACTCCTGTTCTCTCTGCCCCTTTCAACCCCTGACTTCCTTTATGATGTGTAAAAACACTTTCAGCTCTCACAATCGATGATTCTTTGCAGAATCTACACTGGGAAATCCAACTAAGGCTGATGTGAAACTCTTCACCATATAAGCCTGTATAGCAATAAAGTTGATGACTTTCTAGCCACAATGCAAAAAATTATAAAGCCCATATTTTTATGCTGCTGAGATTATGTAGGATGACTAATGTGTTCTATTTTCAGGAGAAAAAAGAACACGTGTTGCAATTCTTCATTTCCAAGTCCATCATGTTGTCCACAATTTCAAATTGGGATAAAGGAAGGAAATATTTTCAAAAGCATAAAAGTGTATTTGACTTAACTACACCACATAAGTTGGTAGCACTGTGGGCACCTTGGCACAGTTCTGCTTCTGCTCAACCATCTTGAGAATGGAAGAGCCACCTACTAACCTTTCCTTTTAGTCAGGTCTGGAGCCCCAGCTACCCAAGTCTACCCACCCCTACCCACCAAAGAAGGAGAGAGTTGAAAGTCCCTTACTGGCATTCTCTGCTCGCTCTGCCCTCCCCCTTCTGTCCCAGGCCTTGCTGCTCCATGCTCAGACAACAGGGGCACCCTGAAGCAACCGGTTCTTTCCTTTCCCCACTAGTGTTACAGCTGCAGTCCCAGGCATGCAGGACAGACAGGAAGTTAGACTGTACACATCATCCCAACTTCCGCTTGGCGCTGACCAGCACACACAGATCTTCACCCCAGAGCATGCATCTGTCAGAGGAAAAAGAAAGAAAACTGAAATGAGGACCTCGCCAAAACAGGTGAGCCTGTTAGCCAAGCAGGAAGGCTGCAGGGCGAGCGGGGGCAATGTTGTCCAAGTTAAGGCCACAGAGACTGGCAAGAAGAGGCACAGGTTCACAGAAGCAGAGGAAGGCAGAGCCGCACAAAGGGAAGGCAGTGCAGGAGGGGCAATAGAGAAGGATGGAGGACTGACCGTGCAGACAGATGCAGAGGACAGAGTGGCAGGCAGCAGCAAACAGGGACACAAGGAGAGACAAATGGGAGATCATGAGAAATGGTGGCAACTCAATGCCCTTATCCCTCCATGAGTTCAGGAATCAGCACTCTGATAGCTCCAACAGGTTTTCCTGATGCTAAGTGCTCTGTTCTGGCCATTGGATTACACTTCCTCACCACTGCTGGCTGTCCTTAGCCTCTGACAAACTGCAAGCCATGAGCCCTGGGACAGGGTGCTCAACCCGTATGACCTCAGGCAGATCCTCTGCCTCTCTGTGTCTCAATTTCCTCATCCATAAGATGGGAATGATAATGAGAGTGCCTTGTAAAGCATTACATAAATAGTAATTACTCCTTGTGTGAACTAGGGCAAGTGACAGCAACTCTTGACCTCTGCTTCCTCTTCTATAAAATGGGAATGATAATGAGAACATCTATCAGCTTAAAAGGAAAGGCAGCTCTCATTCCTTATAAACTAGTGATTTCAGGAAAGTCACTGACCTCTTTGGGGTCATTTCGAAAATGGGGGCAGTCGTGATGACATGAAGAGGGTCACTTAGCACAGCCATGCTAAGCCCTGGGACCACAGCTAGGAAAGTAAGGCAGTGCCTGCTCTCCATTCTGATTGGAGGAGATAACATATAAAAGGCGGTTTGGATGCTAGGTGGATGATGAGGAAGTCTCTGGCTTTTGTAAGCCCAAGCTTAAAGGAGAACTGTCAGAAACCACTAAACATTTCCTTTTTTCCCCCCCTTTTGACCTAAGTTAGAAAGATCTGTTTTCTATTTTGAATGATGCTCTGAAATGTCAAGCACTGACATGATATGTTCATCCTGTTCCCTGGATTTCTGGAAACCCAGATTCAAGCCAAAGAAGGAGCCTCAGGGATCCAGACTGGCCCTAGATCATCCAGCAGCCCAGCATCAAGTCTACATCTGCTGCTATTGCAACTAGCTTCACAATTGGCGCCTCAGAAAGTCCTCAATTTATAGGAGAAGAATTAAGGTCCAGAAACATAAAATTATTCCTCTGAGGTCACACAGCTAATAAGTGTCTCAGGCTGAATTGAAATCTCGGTCTTCCTGGCTCCAAAGCCAGCATTCTAACTCACAACCCTATCCCACACTAACCTATCGCTCCTAGGGCCTCCTGGCAGGTCCTTATGGCCCTGTCTATCTAATTCTGACCACAACCCCACACAGCTCCCCACATATTCAATGAAAATGACAAACTCTGCACACAAAGTCCAGATGCTTCTTTAGTTATCAAAGGGGTCCAAGAACAAAAATTTAGAACATGTAACTGTATACAGGACAACAAAGTGAACAGGGGTCTCAGAAAAATACCAGCTGCAAGTCCCTTCTGGAGCAGGGTAGCCAGATGCTAGATGGAAATATACTGGAGCAAGTGACCAACCAGACAAGAAACTAGAGGTGCCAGAAAAGGAGATGAGCCGATGAGGACGAGACCACCCTATGAAGCAGTCCTTGTGACAAGAACTGAGGTTCTTGATTCGAGTCAAATAAGTAAAAAGGGACACATTATATAAAGCTCAGGTAATGAAAGAGGAACTAGAAAAGATCCCCCCGCATTGAGTTCATCTTCTCTGGGAGACTGATAAAAACGTGTGGGCAAGAAGGGAACAGGACGGACAGGTGGAGACAGCTGGCATCTGTGTCAGAGGAAGAGGAGCCCACGGGGTTGAGAGAATACGCTGGAACTGCCAGGATGCCAATGATCCAGCTAGCACAGGGGCAGTGAAAGCCCTGCTTCCTTGGAGTGGGAACCCTCAAAATGTCAACACCAGCTTCCAAATTCTTGCCCCACAAGGTCATTTAATTCAATGCTGTCATTTTACAGGTGAGAAAACTAAGGGCCAGAAAAATTAAATCATCTGCTCAAGGTCACCCAAATGATAGATGATTGGGTTCATATCCCAGATATGAACCTGAGTTTCAAAGTCCAACCTCAACTACCTTTCCATTACAGGCCCCAAGTTCAAATCTAGCCTTGGATGCTACAACAAGTGTCTGGCTCTGGGCAATATATTTAATCAATTTGTACCTTAGTCTCCTCATCTGTAAAATGGGAATAATAGCAGCACTTACTTCATAGGGCTGTTGGGAGGATCAAATGAGAGAATACTCAAAGTGGTTAATGCAGTTGGATTGAGTCTAACACACAGTAGGTGCTATATAAATGCCTATTTCTTTCCCCCTCTTCTCTTCCCCTTGGCTAAGATATTAAGGGTTCTAAATATGAATATCCTGATCAGAAATGTCCAAAGAGTAAGCATAGGAAGAAAATATCAGGCCAAGAATTCACACCTTAGTAGTGCAAATGCCAACTAGGGAATAACACGGCTCCATTTCTAGAGGTTTTGCTACTCCCCTTGCTCTTTCTCTACATGTGATCTGTGGAGTTGGGATTATTCACTCCACTGTACGGAACTGAGGTTCTTGATTTATGTCAAATAAGTAGTAAAGGACTTATTTTGTTTTTTTTTCAGAGGTAAGATCCTACCCCAAGTTCCCAGACTCCAAATCCTGCACTTTTATCATCTTCATCTTCATCTTACTATAGCTAACACAACTCTTCAGGGTGTGTAAATCACTTTACAAACATTATCTCATTTGACCTACACAATAATTTTGGGAGGCAAGTGCCTCTATTATTAGGAGCCCCATTTTCCAGAAAAGGAACCTGAAGTCAAGAGAAGCACAGCCAGTAAGGTCTGAGACAGAATTCAAACTCAGGTTTTTCTGCCTCCACGTCGTGTTGTGTGCACTGCAGCAATCCCCTAAGTTCCCACTGTGGCATTTCCCATTGTGATAACAATTTATTTTCCCTCTAAGAGATGACTCAATACTTTGGAATTACCCAACTGTGTGATTCTGGCTCCTGTCACCTGTCTCTCCCCCAGTCCACACCCAAAAGCTACCTGTCGCCTGCCTCCGTTCATTCTCAGTCACTTCCACTGTGCTAATGAAGGGGAAAAAACCGAAAAGATTTAGAGGGAGAAATCATCTCCACAATCCCTGACTGTTCCATTGTACAGAGCACAAACTGAGGTCAGAGCAACAGAGAAATGACTTGTCCAATATCCTGCCAGCAGTGAGGGGCAGAGCTTAGAATGATTCCAAGGCTAGACTTGTTCCTCAAAGGGTCCCTAACTCACCATCTCAGAGTCTACCAGTATATCCATAGGACTGTAGGATTTCGAGCAGGAGAAAACTTTGGAAGGCAGCTCATCTTGACACAAAAGGGAAACTGAGGCTCACAGGGAAAGGGACCTGTCCAAGCACATCCAGGGAACAATGGCAAAGCCTGGTTTGAACCCGGGTCCCGTGACTCAGAAAGCATTCAGTTCTTTCCACTCCACTACAAATCAGACAAATTTAGCAGAATAAATATTTATTAAGCTATTGTTGCAGGTACTCTACTGGGCTAATCTTGGCACTCTACTGGGCTAATCTTGGAAGGGTTTTATCAGCATTAGAAATGCAGAGAGGGAAGAAAGATCAAAAGACAGGGCAGGCTCCTGGCTTGATGCTTGACATGCCTTTCCTATGGACTCATTCATATAAACAGGGGCTAAAATGAACCTCACTGTTTAACTTTCCCAAGTAACAGAAACCCCCACGAGTGCTTTGCTCCATCCATGCTTACCATAGGAAGGAGACTGTTCAGGGGTTATCCCAGGTGGGCAGAGGCCCTGGCATCCCCTCACAAGCAGAGTGCCAAGCAAATGGAAGACATGAACCATGCAAGGCTGCCCCCAGCCCCGTACAAGGCCTCTTCCGTGATCTCTGTGAATCACCCACATCACAGCATTCCATCAGCCCATCCAGGGCACCATAAACAAGCCTTAGCGGGCGGACTGAGCGTCAGCCCCGTGATGGAATCTGCCCATGGTTACACGGCTAGCTAAGAAGCACCAGGAGCAGGGATGGATGTGGTCTTGTCTCCCAAGGAGATGGGGGTGTTCCAGGCAGAGCCTTTCAAAACCATCCTGGGGTATATTATCTTTGCAATCACTTGTCAGGCAGGAAGGATGGGTACTTTGCTATTATGTCTATCTGGAGCTGATTAGAAGGCTGAGTTACGATCTTGTTCTCTGTATTTTTCATCCAATGCTTTTCTCCGTCCCCTCTCATCACCTGCCTTTCCCATGACCCATCTACCTTATGGGATACGTCTTACCCAACTCCTTCAGTCAACTAAGGATATTATTATGTCAGATGAAAAAACTGAGTCCCACAGACTGGGAGCCGCTCAAGGCCACATGGCTAGAGGCAGAACCAGGACTGGTACTGAGTGAGAGAGGAGAACTGGCTTCTAGTCCTGGTTCAATAGCCTATTCACTGGGATGGTATCGGTGGGCGAGGGGGGGGTCTTGCCCCCTCTCAGACTCAGCAGCCCCAACAAGACTAATGAGAGGAAGAGAGGTTCCACCCTCTATCCCCAACTCACCCACCTCCCCACCACACACACAACACTCAGAGCACCATTCTCCATGGAAGCAAAGATCTGAAATAAAGTTAGACAAATGCTCATTGACCAGAAAATCGCTGGACACGGCATGGCAGCTGTAATGGACTCTCACTGCTCTGCAGGAGTAAATGAAGAAGAACAGAGACATGGGAAGAGCTATGGGAACTGTGGCTCTCCACTCCCACCCATCCCGCCCAGCCCCTCCATTGGGATACTGCATGGCCTTGCTGGCACATTTCAGGCTGTAGTTTGGATCTAACTGGGTTGTGAGCTCCGGAAAGTGAGGGCTGTATCTGCCTCAGTGCCCAGGAAGACCCCCACTGTAGCAGTAGAGCCTTCACATGGTTGTTGAATGAATGAGATGGGTAAGACGTATCCCATAAGGTAGACATTACCTGGGTCACCACTTCATCCTGCACATGTCCCCTATTCATACTTTGTTGTTTGTATGTTGTCTCCCTGAGACATGTGAGCTCCCTGAGGGCAGGGACAGTGGTTAATTAATGGTAACTGATAAACCACTTGCCCTCTCTGGGCCACTAAAGATAAGTCTAGATGACCTTCCCTAAAAGCTTCTACCTCTAAATGCTATGGTCCTGAGATCCCTGCAGGAAGTGATGGGGAGACCCGGGCCCAAATCCCCATCCTGGCTGTTCTGGGGACTTTTCTTCCAGGCACTTCTATGCAGCTTATTTTTAATAATTTATTCCTTTACCTTAACAATAAGCACAGGGAGGGCAGCTAGATGGCACAGGGGATAGAGCACCAGCCCTGAAGTCAGGAGTTCAAATCTGATCTCAGACACTTAACACTTCCTGGCTGTGTGACCCTGGGCAAGTCACTTAGCCCCAATTGCCTGGGGGGGTGGGGGGTGCAGGAGGGATAGGCACTGAATCAGTGCCAATACACATGGAAGAGCTCGTCTGTTCTCCAAGTACATGTTCATGCTAACTCTTCACACATACGTATCTGCGCATACATACATGTGTACTACCCAGAATTCTACGTGTGCATGTAGATGATGAACGAAAGGAGACTTCACTTGTGTTGCACATAAATATTATTTTCTTCAGTAAGGGATGGGGATGGGCTAGGGCCTGGAACAGAGTTCACTGTACAGCTTCCAGATGAGACTACTGCTGTTGCCTATGCAACTCTACCATCCAAGAGAGCCACCCAGAGCATTAAGAAATAAAGGGATTTTCCCAGAGTCACATAGCCTATAGGGGAGTCAGGGTAGTTAGTGGAGAGGAGGAAGGGGGGAAGGGCATCAAACCCTGGCTCCAAGACCAGCTCTCCGTCTCCCACGCCAGCCTTACAGAAAGACAAAGAATTTTAAAATGGAAGTTTGTTGAGTGTGAGTCAGGAGAGAGTCAGTACCAAATACTAGTGGAAATTCCCTGAGCCTCAGTTTCCTCCTTTGTAAAATGATAGGGTCAAATGAGAAGATGTCTGAGGGTCCTCTTGAGAATTCTGCAATGATTTATCAAGGTCCGGTTTTTTGCTTGGGGACAGGATGGGACAAATTACAGTAAACTACACAGAATAAACTCTGTGTGAACAGTACAGAAAGAGAAAATGAAGTTGTTGGGGGGAGGTGGGTTAATCCTTTAAATGAGATTTTTTGCAAAGGAAAATATAAACAAGCTCATGGAATAAATGTTTATCTTATTTCCCAACAGATGACCCTTTTTGTGTTCTAGTTCTGAAAAGTCACCTTCAGTTGGGCCCAGGAAAGAAAGAGGGCACCTTCTTTTGTGACGGCTCTTATTTCCCTTGAAAGTTCATGTTTGGGTCAGCCAAGTTGCAACAGGGAAAATCCTAGCCTTGCCTAACCCATCCCTGCTCTGCTCGCTATTAGGCAAGGCCCCGGGGGTGAGGGTTTGTGGCCAGGGGGATGGCTGGCTCATGCCTTACTGTTTCTCAGCTGGATGGAAAAGGAAGCATCCATTTGTCTACGGGTCTGAGGGGGCTATCTCAGGGCTTCCAACTTAGCCTCACAAGGAATTTCCCTCTGAGGTAAACTCAAGGCTGAGCCTGCACTGAAGGGCCCATGGGACTTGTTTCTCCTGAGGAGCAAGAGCGAACGAGGGAGGGGGATGGTTTTCTGGTCTAGGAAGTTTGTGTGTGCCTGGCGATGGGAGTGAGTGGGGGGAAGGTAAGAAGAGGAAAGACGAGAAGGGAAGAAGGGCAGGGCTAACTCATTCCCTTACACTAGCTTCCAGAAATATGTCAAAACTTGAATTTCCTTCAATTCTGTAAAAGTCAGTTGATTTCATGAAAGCAAGGATCACGACCATAATCACAGAGTCCTGGACTCCAGAAGGGGAAAAGAAAAAGGCAGAGCAGGATAAAGGCATCGGACTGGAGACCCCTGATCCTTGGGGGAAATGCTTCCCTCCGGGAAGGAGCCCCCCAGCACTTGGCAAAGGCAAACTCAGGCCCTCCTTCGGCTGTTACTGCCTATGGGACTCCCTAAGCTGGTCCCAAGAAAGGGCAGCTGCTCTAGACTTACTGCTAAACTAGGTGGGGTGGGATTGGATGGAATGAGATGGGATGGGATGCAGTGGGATGGAACAGATTGGATCCAATGAGATGAGAAAGGATGCTCTAGGGATGGAACAAGATCAGAAAAGGATGATGGAATAGGGTGAGAGAGCATGCAATGAGATAAGATAATTTGGGGGTAGAACTCTATGATATGGGGATAGGCTAAGATGGAATGGGATGAGGTAGGATCTACCTCATAGGGCTAGGATCCTGTGGGATGGGATGGGATGAGTTACAATGAAATGGAAGTAGATCCCATGGGTTAGGAAGGGATAGAATCCCAACACCTCTTAAATACACCTTTTGGAGAGAGCTCTTATGAGCTGCCATAATACCTGAGGGCCTCCTTGGGCACTGGGATCCAAGTTTTAAAGATCTAACATCCCATCAATCAATCAATCACCAACCACAAACTTGCCAAGCCAACCCTACCCTTCCAACTTAGCCTACCACGACCTCTCCCTTGCACTTCCCATAGTGCTCCAGGATCTATAATGCCCCCCATCTTTTTATTTACCATGGTAACATGAACTTCATAATCTGTGACCAAACTTTGCCTATGACCTAATCCCTCCTGCTCTCCAGCTCTCAATGTCCTTATCTAGAATGAGCACCCTGGACTAGACATTTTCAAACCCGGTGTTCACACATCCGATTTTACAAGATACTGGTCTCTCAGTCTTCACCTGGCAAATGTTTCAAGAGCACCTGTGGCCCCACAGACACCAAACTATTTATAGAAGCATCTTTTGTGAGAGCAAACCCCAGGGGAGTGGCTAAACAAACTGCGACGAGGGATTTGGAAAGACCGTGGAACGTTGCCACCAAGGAAGAAACCACAAGACAGGAGGAACAGAAAAGCCTGGAAAGACCTCTATGAACTGATGCAGGGGGAAACCATACAAAAGTGCCCCCAGAAAGAACCACAAACAACTGAATGCTGTGAAAGTGTACTGACCACACCTGGTCCCAAAGGAGAGACATGGAAAGGTGTCTCCCCTCCCCTTCTTTGCAGAGGTGAGGGATTATATGAGAAATGCTGCAAATAATGTCAGACTTTTTCGAGAGGTTGGCGAGTATTGCTGAAATGGGTTTGGTTTTGGTTTTTTCCTACCCCTTTTTTTTTTCTTTGTGAGGAAAAGGAAGAGATACACTGGGAATGCATCTTCCCCCAAAAAATCAACAACAATTTTTAAAAATATAAAATGGCCTTCAATGTTGCTTACTTGCTTTACCTGGCTACGGGAGATGTCTTGTGTCCCAAATGCTTTTCAGCTGTAGAGGGAACTCCAAGAAACTTCCTGCTTTTTCCAAGGTAAGGATTTCTCCAGCTCTCACTCAAGACACCCCTTTCTGACATCCAGATTGCCCATTCAACCCAACCTGCTCCTCAGCACTCCAAGGCCGGCCAGCTGAAATCCCAGCCGAGATGAGTCTTCCTCAGACCATTCTTTCCTCCCTCTCTCTACAACTAATTCATGGGGCTAGAGCCCATGAGAGAAGCCATGAATGTGGAATCAGGATGATTTGAAATCAATAGTTCCTTGTTAATTGCCTGCATTGTTCTAGGAGTCTCTAGAAAACTCTAGCTTCCACGATCCCCCCATCCCCATGTTACAGAGCCCAGGCCTCAGACCCCTGGGAGCTTCCACGTCCAGTCCTGTCCCGGCCCAGCTCCAGACTGCTAAATGCCTTCTTCAAGCCTTTCTGGAGACTTGTAAGACAAAGGTAGAAGAGGAAGACGAAGGAAAAGGAAAAGGAGGGGAAGAGGTAACAGGATTATAGTTCAAGAGCTGAAAGAATCTTAGGGCCTCATGTGACAGCTGGGGAAACTGAGATCTGGAGAGAGAAGGTGTCTTATCCAAGGCCCACAAGTGAGAGAGAACCAGCATTTGAACTCAAGTCTTGTGCCTAAGTCCAGGTCTCTTTCAATGGTGCAAAACTGGCAGGGCTGGATCAGTAATGCTGCCTCAGGGAATGGGAGCTGGGCCCAGGGCAGAGGAGGGGTTTCTACTTTACCCAGCCTGGCAGCACGAGCTCTTTAGGGCCCTCGGAGAGGGTTCCTCCAGCCCCCCATTTCCCACCATACACCTGCACACATAACCTGGGACCTTTTGCTCCCTGCCTGCCCCCTCTCCCCGGGGCCAAAATCCATGCCTGGGCATTTCCTTGAACTGCGACAAGCACCCGGGGCCCAGCCCTGCTCCCCTGGCATTCGAGATGGCAGATAGCTATGTTTGCCCAACTCCACTTAGGTCAGATTACAGCCGGCTGCCAGGTCCCCTGTGTTTTCGATGGCAGATAAGCTGAGGGTGGGAGGGCGACGGTAAGGAAGGGTGCACACTTCTAGGGTGTGGAGTCCAGGAAAGCCTTCCCTCTCATTAAGGACCCACCAGGAGGTCGGCTTCTCTGCTCCGGACAAGCCTGAAAGGGGCATTTAGAGAGCCAGCACACTCCAATGACTATCCCTTTAATCTTCTACCAGTGGATTACAAGGATGACTGATTGCCCTGCACCCACACTCATCCCTAGGGAGCAGGCCCAGGTTAGAGATTAGCCCTGGGGGCTCCCTGGGCCTCTCAGGACTGGGGCAGACTCTACAGAAATCCTCTGGGACCTGAGAACAATACAGTTCTAGGAGCCAAACATTACAAGTGAAACTACCCCCATTTGACAGATGGGGACACTGAGACAAGAGTTTTCCACTAAATGCTTGCTATTATTATCCATTGTCCTGTGAGCAGGGATTGTGCTTTTTGCCTTTCTTCACAACTCCAAGGCTTAGCACAGTGTCTGGCACACAGTAGGCATTTAAAAAATACTTGGAGACTTTCTCATCGTGGTCACTCAGGAAGTCAGTGTCCCAGTAGGATTCAAACTGAGGTCTCTTAGTTCCAAGTTCACCTACTTTAGACAGTTTCCAGATGTTCTTTGGGCCTAAGAAATCAGAGGTAGTTGGTTGAGGGAAGAAAGGGTCAGATTTGGGGAAGTTTGGGCTATGTGTCCCTAAACAAGTCACTTAACTTGTGAATGTTCCAGACAGCTCTCTAGGAGGAAGCTACATATGAATTACACGTTATCTGCCTCAGAGAATGACCTCTCCATATCAGTATTCCCCACACTGATGCAATCACCGCTCTGAACCAACCCCCTACCCCCATCCCACAAAAATAGACTTGTTTTATTTTGTTTCCAAATCTCATCCTGCACACCCCACAGCTAATTTAGCAGACCAGGCAAACAGCATTGTTTGAGGCAGCTAGAGAATTTTGCTAAAGCCTTCTGCCTTCCTGGGCTCCCAGACTGGACTAGGAGAGAGAAATAACGATGGCAGAGGACCACAGGGCGTGCTAAGGCCCAAAATGCTGGGGAAGGGCTGAGTAAGGACAGATCTATGGACCAAAAGCCGGCCTCATCTCACAAGGAAGGAATGTCAACCTGATTTGGATGCTTGCTATTGTTTCTCCCACCATTACTCATCCCTTTGCAGCCTGTAATGTAACATACGATCCCCCTCTAGTCTGAAGACTGATGGAATCAAGAGTACAGAGAAAAGCAGATTTTTTTTCCTTTATTTTTTTTACTGCAAAGTAGCTAATGTAGAAATGTTTTGCATGATTGTATATGTGTTATGGGTATCATATTTTTTTGCCATCTGGATGAGTGGAAGAGGAGTGGAAAGAAGAAGATATTATGTAACTAAAATTTTAAATCCCCAAACAAATAGATCCAAGTTTTAATGCTCCATGAGGCAGTCATGTGATATCACAGCCAAAAAATGCCAATATATTAATGTGACCAGATGCCTTGGTCAGACTACCAAGGGAATAATACATTCAGGTCTGGGTACCACATTTTATGTCACAGAAGGACAAGCTACCTCCAGTCCAGAGAAAATCAATCACAAAAGTAATCAGGAGTTAAAGCCACACCAAAGGAAGATGACCTGAAGGACATGTTTGTTCTTAATACAAGAAAGCTATTCTTCAAAGTTGGAAGAGCTGGATTGAAGAAGAGGGAATGAATTTTTAAGTGGGAGTCATGGGGGAGAAGAAAGAGGGGCAGATTTTACTTGATGTAAAGGAGACTCTTCCTAACAATGAGGTCCAAAAAAATGAAATGATAGTAAAAGAATTTAATACTTCCACAGAGTTTACATGATTTATCTTATTTGAGCCTCAGGACACCAGTGGCATTATTATACCCATTTAACAGATGCCAAAATTGAGGTATAGAAAAGCAAAATGATTTGTCCAAAGTCACAAAGACAATCAGTGGCAGAAATGGGACCTGAACCCAACTTCTCTGACTCTCATGCCCTTTCCATTGCCTCTCTTCAGGATAATAAATGCTGAGTGAAAGAACCAATGTTTGTTAGGAGAGGTGGCAAAGAGGCTCCTGAATTACTTCATCAATTGGGACTGTCTGTGCCCCGCCCCTGCATTTAGGGGAGCCTGGACTTTATCAGTCATGGGAAGGGTTCTGGTATTCCTGATTGTCACATCTATGTGACTCCTATGCCTTAGGAGACCAGACTGGGAACACGATCATACCCTGAGGCAAATGAAGTCTTCTTAGACACAGAGAGCAATCACCAGAAGTCTCCCCTCTCTGTTGCCATTTTACCCCTGTCCAGCCCTTTCCACAAAAGATGCCTTCTAGGTCTCTCCACTTAGCTAAAAAAAGCAAAAAACCAAGGGATTCTATTGTTCACAAAGAAAAACTCACTGGGCTCTGAATTAAGAGGATGGTGACTAATCTGGGAAGGACCACTGATTTAAAGCTGACCTAGATAGGTCTCTTCCGGAACCTATAGTCATGAAACTTTGAAGGAGGTATATTAAACAAAGTTAAAATGATGGTCATCAACATCCGCGAAGTATACTGCAGACATCACTTCCTGCACCAACCCTATGTCGTAGGTGCCATTGGGTACAAAAATAGAATTTACAAGTGAGGAAATTGAGGTACTGAGGTTAGTGGTTCCCAGGATCACAAAGCTAGTAAACATAAGAAAAAGACTTGAATTCAGGTCTTCCTGACAAACTTCAATGTTCTTATCATCTATATTATGTGGTCAAAAGAATGGCAACAGCAGCTTCCATCCTGATCGTTTTATTTCACCACAAACAGTTATTTGGCACACCTGGGCAATTAGTCCTTGGAATATTGAATACAAAGAACAAATTTATCAGGGCATTGACTTGTCCCACCAATGTTTCCATCTGAACCCCATTGAAATAAGAATGAGATGATACAGGAGCAGTGAGAATAATGGTGATGGTGGCAGTTTAGTTACTACAACTAACAGTAGTTAGTACTAATATTTGTACTAGTACTATTGCTCCATCATGGTGGAGAGAATTTTGTTGTTGAGTCATTTCACTTGTGTCCAACTCTTCATGACCCCATTTGGGATTTTCTTGACAAAGATACTTGGAATAGTTTGCCATTTCCTTCTCCATCTCATTTTACAGATAAGGAAACTGAGGCAAATCTGTGACTCACCCAGGGTCATTTAGCTAATAAATATCTGAAACAGGGTTTTAACTTAGAAAGATGAGTTTTCCTGACCCAGAACTCTAGTCACTATACCACCTCTAACTGCCTCAGAGAGACTATGGGTTGGATAAAATGGCGGGAGCCATGACTTTGATCCAAAATATCAGAAAAGCAAAGAAAACCCTTAACCCCCTCAAAAATCATTCTTTAAAACTGCTTAGAAACCACAATTTTTCTTGTCTTTAAAAAAAAAAAAGTTTTCTTGGTTAGAGGAGATCAGAGAAGCGGGATGAACAAGGGAGCCTGAACAAATTCCAAGCCTGCAAAGAAAGCAGCCAGAGCTGGGGGGGGGGGGGGGGAAAGAGGGGGCGAGGGGGAGTTACAGCCCATCCCTCTTGCCTACCCTGGGTTTCTCCTTGATTTGGGGAGCTTGGGCTGCTCAGTCTCATTTTCTATCCAACAACCCAAGTCAACTGCTATTTTTAAAGCCGTCCTCATGACCTTGGCCTTGGATTTAACAGCATCTCTGTATTTGGACAGGAGAACTGCATTGTGGGCCACAGTTCATGACGCCATCTCCCAGAACAGGGAGCCTTAACCTCTTCTGTGTCACAGTGGCACTCTCTGCAAGTCTGATGACTCTTATAGTCTTCTGACACTCATGCCCACAAATGGATGTAATCAAATACATAGGATTGCCAAGGAAACCAATAATACTGAAATAGTTATTAAAAGTTTTTTAAGTTCTTAGATGCCAGAGTAAGATCCCCGGGCTTAAGGCATGAAGGCCCACCTGCATTGGGGTAAAGGGATTCTCTATACCAGAAAGTCCTCAAAGTTATGATTCCTGTCTCCTTTGAGAGGGATACAGAATCGTCTCAGAGGAGCCAAATTCAAAGCCCTGTACTATTTAAATACACCCTAGCTGCCTGAACCTGGAGGCCACGTTTAACTTTTCTCTGTGGTCATCAGTTTCCTCATTTGTAAAATGTAAAACTAAGAGGTCCCAGACCCCCTTTGAGATACATCAGGGCTCTTTTAAACCTAAATCCTAAGAGGGGACTAGGGTTTGAATGCTCTAAGTGACTTACTGACTATGTGATTTAGTTATTACTATGACTGTGTGATTTTAGAGTAAGCCACTTAAACTCTAAACATGTTACTCCAATTATAAAATGTGAGGCTGTTGGAAGGATAGCGCTTTTAAGGGTCCCCCCACTGTTTCACCACCAAGCCACTCCATCCAGGACTTCGTGTTTAAGGGGACAAGGACAAAAGCCTTTCTCTTACCAAAAGAGCCAGGTTTTGGACTTATTACTATCTCATTGTTTAATGAGTTAAAAAACAACAATGTTCAGGGGGCTGAGACAAAGGTGGGGGAGAGTTTCTCTGGGTTTCTTTGAACTCCCAACAGACTCCTCCCAACATCTGCCCTGTGAGGTAGGTGGGCGTTAGACTATCCTCACTTCAGAGAAGGGAAGGTTACAGAACTAGAAGGGGTGCAAACCCAGGGTTCCAGGTCCCAAGACAAGCATGCATTTGCAGCACCCTGCTTCCTGGGCAAAACTACGTGATGGGATGGCACAGGGCTGGGGGAAGTAGCCAAGAGGTGATTTTTAAAGATAGGATAGTGTATGTTTGTGACATCCACACAATCACATAGAGGCAGACAGGGAGAGACTAACAGAGAAAGAGAACATCGGGCCAGTCACTTCCCTTCTCTGGGGCCTCAGTTTCTTAAATCTGTACAATAAAGATGCTGGATTCTATGATCCTAAATCTGTGATTCTTTTCACCTCTGAAATCACTATCCTATGAAATGTTGTAAATGAACACACCAAAAGAATTGACAGAAATGAATTTATAAATAATCAGGTAAAAAAAATTTAGTCAAAATCCGACCTCAGACACTTAACACTTCCTGGCTGTGTGACTCTGGGCAAGTCACTTAACCCCAATTGCCTCAAGGGGAAAAAACAAAAGTTAGTCCAAACTTCCCAATGCTCAATGATACATTGTTGGTGGAGCTGTAAATTGGTACAACCATTCTGGAAAGCCACTTGGAATTATGCAAACCAAGCTGCTGAAATATTCCTATTCTTTGAGCTAGAAAGTATTCCACCAGAAAGTATGTATCCATACCAAGAAGAGAGTCTCCAGATACATCCAAATATTTACAAGAGCACTCTTTGTAGCAGCAAAGGCCTGGACACAAACGTCTACATCCGTTAACTGGGGAATAACTTAAACAAACTATGGTACAGGAACATAGCAGGCTGTTACTGGTCTGTATGTGTGACGAGATTGATGAGCACAGAGAACTCTGGTAAGTCTATGGGAGCTGATGAAAAGAGAAGCAGACGGTACCAGGAAATCAATACACACCTTGACTACATGATAATGTGAACCAAGAAACAATCTTGGTACAAGGAAACGGATCACTGCCAATTAGAAAGAACAAGGCAGCTGAGGTCCGAAAACTTCTTATGACATCAGACCTGGTCAGTGTGTTGGGTTCTTAGGCCTGAAGTTTCTCTCCTTCCTCTTTTTTACAAAATATATCTATTACAAAGGAAGGTTCTCTGGGAGAAGAAAGGAGAGGAGTACAGAGAGAAATGTAGGTTTTCTCTGTGTGTGTGTGGGTGTGTATGCACATATATATTATATATACACACAAATATATACAAACATAAATATATACACATATATGTGTGGGTATGTGCATATATATGTATATGTGTATTATATATATATAGCCACACATGAAAGATAGCAACAAAAATACTTATTTCTTAAAGTTGAAATGCCTTTCCCATTGAAAGACATAAGACACTATACCAGCTGTCAGGGCACTGATCCCTTCGTCTTCTTTTAAAATGCTGTGCCCCTAAAGGTGATAAAGCTTGCCCCTTCCTCCCAGCTCCCCCCAAGAATACACTTCCCCAATTAAAGGAAGAGTACCAGAGACCAGGCTCCCATCCCCAGCACTAGAGTAAGGAGAGGGCAGCAATTGCTAAGAACAGAGGACATGCTGGCCCCCCCAAATGAATGACACAATTATAACATACCAAAGCACAATTGGGCTTTCTTCTCTGAAATTTTTGTATCTTCTGCTAAACTGGGACTAAAATTCCCAAGATCCTCTGAGCAAGAGACCATTCAAATATGTCAACAACATTGAAAAAGCACCTACTGTGTGTAAGGTCTAATGCCAAGGGGAAGAGGGGGAGAAGTCCCAAAGATGATAATTTAGGACCAAGTTCCCAACAACAAAGAGCTCTTCCCAGAATGGAACATTTCCCTTCATGGAAGGGGGTGGGGGTCCGAAGGAAGGGGGAAGCCAGTGGTAACTCAGGTCCCCAATGATAGACAAGGAGGGGGGACTGAGGGTCCAGGCCACCAGAGGCTCTGGGAGCCTGCCTGAGATACTGGCTGGCTGATTTCAGCCTAGGAGAATTAATGAGTTAATTCTGGTTGGGACGTTGAAGTGCCTGGCCCGCTGTTATCTTCTCTGCAGGGTCCACAGCCTTATATGGTGAGTAGCCTGGGCCGAGGGCGTCCTTCTGGGAGGGAGGGAAGGAGGGGCTCTGGAGGAGGATTCATTCCACTGTCCCTGGGGTGGCCCCGATCTGCAGAAAGCGGAGTCATTTTTATTTGGTGTTATGTGTGTGTCTCTCTCTGGGGGCTTGTCTTTTTCTAGCTTCCTTCCCAGCCAGTCCTTTTCCATTCCGCTAGCCTCCACAGAAGTTTTCTTCCCTAATTATGTTAAAAAGTCAGGGTTTGGGCACACACTCACAAAAAATGAAAGTGGCCAGCCTGGGGGCTGAGCCCCCCTCCCCAGGGTCTGCCAGCTGTACCCCCAATCATGGGCAGGGCTGGGTCTCCTGGGATCTCTCGGCCCTGGTCCATGCAGGCCCATCAAGCTAAGCCCAAAAGATAACAAGGCAGTTTTGTCCTTTTAGGAGATGACCTCAGGAGATGTCAAGGGCAAAAAACCTCGTGGCTGACCAAGCCAGAGTCTCTCTGAGCTCAGTCAGGCTGCTCCAGGGTGGCAGAGGGACACATTGCCCACCTAAGATTCAAGTTCAAACCTGGTCTGTTTCTCATTAGCTGCATGGCCCTGGATGAATAACCCAACCCCTCCAGGCCTCAGTTTCCCCACCTGTAAAATGAGAAGAATGATAAGTTTCAGGATTGTCGGGGTCACAGGAGACAACACGGAAAGACTAGCTCTTATATATTACCAGTTTTGAAAAGTCATCAAGACTTGGGCACAAATATATAGTTTCTTTTGCTTCTATTTGTTATTCCCTACAAGGAAGGAAAGTCCAAAGATAAAGTTACTGTAATTTTGATTTCATTTGCTAACTGCCTCTCTATTTTCAAATACTAATACAATTTGTGTGAAGATTACCCCGTCTCAGGACATGGCCCGTTTCTTGGAAAAAGCAAGGACAATTCCAGTAAAGAAAAGGAGGATCGTGGAGTTTGTTATAAAAGGATATGGCCTTAATTCGATACACTGAAAAAAAGTGAGAGTTTTGCTAATTCACAGAACTACTGGTCATTACTAGCCAATGAATACATATGGAAGCTCAGGTTTTCAGACTGGAAAAAGCAGCCAAAGATTTGCCACCTCTGACATGGAAGGGAAGAGATGTGTCTAGAGCACAGCTGGAATTCTTTACAAACTCTACAAGGCAAGTAGCTCAAGAAGCCTGATCTTCATTTACAGACAGGACAACTGAGGCTCAGAGAGGTGAAAGAACCTAGGCTGAATAGCAGAAGGGCATTTTTTTTTCCTGTTTGATTTGATTTTTCTTGTGCAGCAAGATAATTGTATAAATATGTATGCTTATATTGGATTTAACATATTTTTACCATGCTTAACATATATTGAACTACATGCCATCTAGGGGAAGGGACAGGGAAGCGGGGAAGGATTAGAACATGAGGTTTTACAAGAAGAATTAACCATGCATGTTTTGAAAAATAAAAAGCTTTAATAAAGAAAAAAAAAAGAAAAGGAGAAAGGGCCTTAGAGACTACTGAGGCCAACGATTCGCTAAGTGGAATCTGGGAACTCTAGCAGTTCCCAAGATTCTGCTTAGGTCATAATTATTTAATAATAAGAATAAGGTATTTTAATTTCCAATACAATAAATGTAACCTGTAAACCAACGGTTTATGGGATGGGACGTACTCAATAATGGATTATAAAGAAGGCCTGAGACCCAACAGTTCTTAATGGCTATCCAGACCAACTTCTTCATGAAGATGAGGCTCCGTGAATTGTCCAATGTCACACGGGTTGTAAATATCAAAGCTGGGATTCGATCACAGGTCTCCGAATTCAAATCCCCCCCAATCCCCAGCCCATGGCTGTCTTTAATCACCGGCTGTAAAATTTCTTGGAGAAACTGCAAGAGGAGAACTCGGTGCAGGATGGGAGATTGTGACTGCTCCTCTTCTTCCTCCATCCCCAAGCCTCCTCTTCCTCCTTCTCCTCTGCCCCTCCCCACTTCTCCTCCCTCCTCCCCTGCTCATTTCCTCCCTGTTCTGAAAAACTTAGAAATGCAGAACTGCATGTACCAGCCGTCTGAGAGTTCTGGAATGTTCACAAGACCTCCCAACTTGCAGGTTTCTCCATCCCCCACTCCTCACACCAGCCATCGCTGCCCACCCCCCCTCACAAGCACTTAAAAAAAAACCGGTGCAGGCGTCTAAGCCCACGAACCATAGTTAAGCGAGCCTATCTCACCAGACTGATTTTTCCCTCTACTCCCCACCCTCAACCTCACTCCATGATGAATTCTACATTGTAGCCAGATGGGCCTATTTACTGTTCCCCATGCAGGATACTGGAGCAGCTAGGTAGTGCAGTGGTTAGAGCAGCAGGCGTGGAGGCAAGAACATCAGAGCTTACTAGCGGTGGGACTCTGAGTAAGGCATTTGGTCTCAGTTTCCTCATTTATAAAATGAGCCGGAGTAGGAAATGGCCGACCACTTCACTATCTGCCAAGAAGATCCCAGTGGGATCACTGCAACTACTGAAAAACAATAGCAGAACACTCTATCCTTGGCATGGGGTGTCTGTCTCTTATACCCAGAATGACCCTTCCTCCCTCCATTTTTAGGACCCCTCACCTACAGATCACTACTCTCCCTGCTCCCAACTATTAGCACATTATCAGCGGGGTGCCCAGCGCATAGGGTGCTAGGCCTAGAGTCAGAGATTTGAGTTAAAATCTGTCTTTTAGAGGCAGCTAGGTGGCCCAGTGGATACAGCACCAGCCCTGAAGTCAGGAGGCCCTGAGTTCAAATCTGGCCTCAGACACTTAACACTTCCTAGCTGTGTGACCTTGGGCAAGTCACTTAACCCCAATTGCCTCAGGGGGAAAAATCTCTCTTTCAATACCTACTAGTTGTGTGACTCTGGCAAGTCACTTAATCTCTGCCTGCCTCAATTTCTTCTGCTGTAAAATAGGGACGATTATAGCAGATCTATCTAAATCATTCCCCTTCTCACTTCCTGCTGCAGCAAGACCTAAAGGAAAAGCCAGTCAACCCCTGGACGTCAGACACAGAGGAGATTCTAGCCCAGATGAGCTGGGTCTCTTTCAGCATCCAAGATGCTAACCTTCCTTCCAGAGGGGCCGCTACAGCCAATGTGTTGGGCCTAGAGTCAGGAAGACCTGATTCTCGCTAGCTAAGTGACCTAAGGCAAGTCATGTAACTGCTGACTACCTCAGTTTCCTTAACTGTAAAATGGGAATAACACTGTCTTGAAGGATTGTTGTGAACATCAAATGAGGTATTTTAAAGCACTTAGCACAATGCCCGGCACATAGTATGTAGTTGTTTAATAAATGCCTGTTCTCTCTTGCCCTCCTTTGCAGAAAACCCAGTGGCGAGATAGGTGGCCAGGGAAAGGGCAGAGCCCAGTTGTGATGAGGCAAGAGCATGAGGAGAAAGGACAGACAGTTCCAGGTAGGATATTTACCATTCAAAAGCTTTAGCCTTTGGGTTAAAGATAATTCTGCCCTCAAACTAACATCAGCACCCCCCCCCATGCTCCCTACAATTCACTGAAGTCCTCCCTGCTTAGAGGAGAGATTCCTGCACCAGGGCAGGCAGGAGGACTCCTGGGCCCTCTGCAGTAACAATTATTCAGCATGAGGAAAAGCCTTTTAAAGTGTGAAAAGCACAGTCTATTTTCCTATTTTTATTATATCTATTTTAAAGATAAGAAAATTGGAGGGGGTCTTAAGTGCTTTCCCAGCTTCACAGAGTAATTGTCTGAGGTAGACCACTGTGTCATCTTAATCTAATCACTCTATTTCTCTGATCCACATTTGGATTCTGAATGGGTCAATCTTCCTGTATTTAAAGGGCCACCTAAAGAATGGTAAAACTGGGAGGAAATGCTCACCCAAATTGCAGCTCCTACTGAGCTTGTAATCAGTCCAGCCAGAGATTTTTTTTCTCTAAACAACTGCTGTCCAGCCCTTTCCCATTTTATACTCAAGCAATTTATTTTTTTAAAAAGTTTAAGCCATTATGTCTGATCAAATTTCATTTTATTAGAGTAAGTCTAAAGTTAAGCCCTCTGGGGCCTTTCTGGACCCTGGTTCTCAGTGTATGAGAGAGACAGGGACAAAGAGATCCCAAGCTGATAAAAGGGCAACCTCCTGGGGTCCTGAAGAAAGTATTTTAATCTGTCCAGGTTTCTTTGCCATTAACTCCATCATTTCACAGCCCTTTTAGAAGCAGATAGGGCAACAATCACAATTGGATTAGAATCTCTAAAACAGCCTCAATGAAGCCAAGCCATGCCCTACAGTCTGAGAGACACAGGCGCCCTCAACAAGAACCATTTCATCCCTAACCCTTGGAACAGCCAAAGGTAATTTCTCCTTCCATGCCCAAGTTCTAGATCCTCAGAGCCTTGGAATTATGCAGCTCAGCAGCCTTCTCCTACACCCCACCCTCAACCCATCAAGCTCAACTTCCTTAAAAAACATAATAAAATCTATGGATGGCCTTTATTCTGCTTTTATATACATGAGATCTAAAAATAGGGAGCTAGCGAATGAGTTATGTTTCTATATTTGACCCAAGTCTGTTTTCTCCATTGTTACCAGTCGTCCCCCAAAGACATTCTCCACCAATAAGGCCATGTTTCTAATTATCAGAGAGGAGATTGCGGTTCCTACGGATAGGCCTGGCTTCCTTGGAAAAGGAGAAGCTCACAGCGGTCAACCAACAAGGCTTTGTGGGAGCTCCATCAATTTGAGCAAAAGTTAATAAAGAAAGAAGTCCAGGAAACTTCACGGAGAGGGAAAAACTTGCAATTTAGTATCAAGAAACTCAGACGGGCATCCAGGCTCAACACAAGTCACTTGATCTCTCTTTCAGAACCTCGGTTTCTTCATCTTTAAAATGCCCACACACACACACAAAATAAAGTGGGGGAGGGTAGAAAACAGAAGAAAGAAGAGAATAAAAATACTAAAATTACAAAGAACAAGCCTGGCCCCAAAGATGAATGGAAGAAGGTATGATCTTCCTACTGCTCTGCCTGTAGGAGGTCCATGGGTGAGCATGCTGTAGATTTTTCAGACTTTTCCAATAGACTGATCTGTTTTGTTTGGCTGTTTGGGAGTTTTTTGTTTCCTTTCCCAAAAAATATTCTTTTTTACATGGAATGACGGGAGGGTGAGGAGGGAGAGAAGGAGGAGAAATATTGGTGATGTAAAAAAGTAAATCAAAATATTTTTTTACATTAATACATATTTATGAAATAAAACAAGCATTTCCATAATACAGTACAATAAAAAAGATGATTGTACATGAAAATGCAAATCTACTAAACACAACTTGCTATTCTTTTTAAATATACTTCAAAATTATTACATAAATTTCCTTTTTTTTTTCCCTTCTTCCCTCCCCCCACCAAAAATAATAGCTAGCATTTTTTTTTTTTTTGCAAAGTACTTTGCAAATGTTATCGGATTTTCGCAACAATCTGATGAGATAGATGCAAGGATTATCTCCATTTTATAGAAGAGAAAACTGAGGAGGAGAAAAAGCAAGCTCTTAAGCCAAACTTTCTCTGCTATCCTAACCAAGGATAAGCAATTCAGAAACTCTAATCCAGAGGCAGGATGTTCCAGTTACACAGCTACTTCAGGGTCTCCAAAGTCTTCTGGGACCTGCTGTGTGCAAAAAGGGGATGCCCCTCCCAAGCTTCCTTCCAGGCTAGTTCTGAAAGGGAAAATAAATAACAACTGGCTACCAAGCACCTAATGGGAAATTCAGGTACCCCAGGATTTTCTGGGGGTACACAGACAGGATCTATCCAAAAGGAGGTTCCATCCTATTGACTGAAATGAGATGAACTCTCATATTCTTTTCTAAATTTTTGCCAATCCAATCCCACAAGCATTTATCAAGCACCTACTACATACAGGACACAAACACGGAGAAGCTGTCATAGACCCTGCTGTCTTCAAAGAGACTGTGTTTTGCAGAGATGACCTGAGAGAGTCAAGAGAAGCCCTGACCCAATGTGTAATAGGTGGGGAAGTGTCTGCCTCCAAACAGGAAAGGGAAATCTCTCCTCTTGCAACATTCCAGGCTGTACCCAAACCTTCCAAGGAAACAAGGCCCAGGAGAGGCACCCTACAGGTAGGAAGGTCACCCCAAGGCAGGAAGCAAGTCAGCTAAAAACTGATGGCCTCCAGACACTGCCAATTGTGGAGAAAATGGAACATCCACAGTGACACAAAAGAAACTCCCAGGGGAATGGGTCACTTTCCATACTAACCCTATGCACAGTCCAAACAATTTAGTAATGGGATGGGGACAGCTTTCAGAGGAATCCATTTTGGCTGTGTTTGTCTGAATATTTTTAATAAGTAAATGTCAAAAAGGTAAAAAAAAAAAAAAAAAAAAAAAAAAAATCAGGAAATCAGAAATAGCCCTCTTTCCTGTTTACTTTTACACTGCTTTGTTTTTATCATTAAAAAAAAAAAAAAAAAAAAAAAAGGCTTTAGTGTGCATACCCTTTGATCCAGCAGTATTTCTACTGGGCTTATAACCCAAAGAGATAGAGAAGGGACCCAAATGTGCAAAAATGTTTGTGGCAAGAAACTGGAAGCTGAGTGGATGCCCATCAGTTGGAGAATGGCTGAATAAATTATGGTAAGTGAATGTTATGAAATATTATTTTGTAAGAAATGTTCAGCAGAATGATTTCAGAGAGGCCTGGAGAGACTTACTTGAACTGATGCTGAGTGAAATGAGCAGAACCAGGAGTTCATTGTACAGAGAAGCAAACAAAACTACACGATGATGAATTCTGATGGATGTGGCTTTTTTTCAACAATGAAGTAGCCTGGATTCAGGCCAGCTCCAATGATCTTGTGATAAAGAGAGCCATCTACACCCAGAGAGAGAGAGGGCTGTGGTAACTGAGTGTGCAACATAGCATTTTCACTTTTTGTTGTTGTTTGCTTGCATTTTATTTTTTCTCTAGTTTGATTTGGTTTTTCTTGTGCAGCAAGATAATTGTATAAATATGTATACATATATTGGATTTAACATATATTTTTACCATGTTTAACATGTATTGGACTACTTGCCATGTGGGGGAGGGAAAAATTGAAACACAGGGTTTTGCAAGGGTTAATCCTGAAGGATTATCCATGCATGTTTTGAAAATAAAAGCTTGAATAAAAACAAAAAAAAAAAAATTTTTAAGCTTTAGTTATGGTTTAAGTTTTTATAACCTTAGGGGCCATAGGGTCCAATTGCATCATTTTAACTTAGTGTCTCACCAGCCGTAGAGCTGGGAATCAAATGCAATGACCTGAGGAATAGGGAGGCTATCCCTGGAGCATTTTTTAATGTATCCTTCCCTATTACCCCTATACAGTGCCCTCCTTTTGAACTAGTGCAAGTAGCCTGGGTAGGTGATAGCAGACTGCTCAAGAACTACAGCATAAAAACAACTGTTTGTACATGTATGCATATATTGTATTTAATTTATACTTTAACATATTGAACATGTACTGGTCAACCGCCATCTTGGGGGGGAAGGAGGGGAAAAATTAGAACAAAAGGTTTGGCAATTGTCAATGTTGTAAACTTACCCATGCATATATCTGGTAAATAAAAACTATTATTTAAAAAAAAAAAACTAGAGCATATATGGCCCCTAAAATAGGAGCCATATCTCAAAAAACGATCTACAAGATCCATTCCCTTTCAAGAGCATTTATTATGTGCTAAGTACTAAGACTTCTTAGCAGGAGTGTTGGGGAGCCAGAGACAGAAGGTGGACGTGTTCCTGAGAAATAATCCACAGCATACTTGTAAGCCCAACTTAGCTCAGAGCTTCACTGTCCTGGTCCTAACTCAGCCAGCTGATCTGTTAGTTTAAAAATCATCGATGGCAAGAAAGAAAATGAGGGGATTTCATGAAAGAGGTGGCCCTGTGTGGGGCACCAGAAATTCCTGCTCTGACCCTTTGCCTTGTGTGACTCAGGAAAAGGTTCATCTACTCTGTAGGCTTCAGTTTCCTAGGCTGGAAAGTAAACAAGTTAGTTCGGATGAGCTCAATAAAATGTTATTTAACTAGAAAATTTAAAAAAATAAAAAAAATAAATCAAAGAAAAAACACCAGCCTAGTTACAAAAAGAGGTAGGCTAATGGACGGCATGGAGAGCCCTGGAAAACAACCAAGTGGATCTATCTGTGAACACCTCTATAGGAATGCTCCAAAGTGTTGCTCAACAGCCCAATCAGGCCAGCAGAGGAGACACTAAAGGTTTCAGCAGAAGGACATTCAAGGCCTAGCTGCTGATGTCTGACTTGGCTCAATAGCTTCAATCTTTTGATTGGGGATTTTTGTGCCCTTAATGGGCATGGGAGCAGCACTGGCAGAGACGGCATGCCACAGCCTCACTGTAAGATCCCCTCCCAATGATCCTATGGATGCAGAGCCCAGGCAAAGCCCAGCTGAATGAGGGGAAAGAGAGGCTTATCTCCCTTCCCCTTCCTTTCCTCCCCTCCCAAAAGCTTAAAGAGGGGCAGGGACCCGTATTCACTCAGGCTATCTGCATATGGCCTCACTCAACACAAAGGGATCAGGTATTCAGGAGGAAGATGAAGAAGTCCTTCTTTTGTCCCCTCCCCAGGATCATTTCCGGCCATTAACTACACCCCAGAACTCTCCCCACATCTTCAAGTTTATCATTGATTTTTCTAAGTGATATCACAGAGAAACCAACCAATTTGGCAGGAAGATGGAGGCAGAGACAAAGTATACAAAGGAGCCAACTTGAAAGGGAAAAGGAAGGGGAATGAAGGGACCCCAAGGAGATGGACACCTTCAGGAGGAGGAATTCCGCATAGTGGGTGGTAAGGAGTTACAAAGACAGTTAAATGATTTATACAGGATGGTGAGAGATTTTATAATAAAGCATTACAATATACTAAATACAGGCCAGTCCACTAAAGCCAGCCAAAACGAAAAACTGGAAACTCCAGTAGTAGGGAAAAGAGGGTCTCAGGGTACAGGGGCATGAGGGCCTTCAGAGCCCAGAGCCACCAAGAGCCTTTTCCTGACAGGCATTCCCACAATTTTGGAAGCTGGATCCCACTGCCAGCATCTACCAACTCAAGATACTTCAGATAGGTACTGTGTGTATGAAGAACAACATTTAGACAGGAGTCAGACCCCACAGTACCCCAAAGCTCTCCTAAAGCACAGGAGAAGGACCTGCAAGGGAGGAGAGGGCTGAACAAACTAAGGCATATGAATGGGATGCAGTGGAATATACAATTGTTTCAACCGGAAATGAATGAGAGTTGTATCACAGGATGCTATGAGGCAAGCATGAAAGAAGGCAAGCTCATCATCAAGCTAGACCTCAGTGCTCAAGCAGCATCCAGCTGCGACCCTGGCAGATGGACCTACTGTCCATGGGCAGAAAAGTGGTGGATAACAGGTGCGGAATAAGGCATAGCTTGTCAGACAAGGGCGATATGTGGATGTGTTGCCTCAACTGCATCTATGTGTTCCAAGAGAGGGTTTGAGGATTTTTAGGAACTGACTTTGATAGGAAGAGAAGGGGGAAAGAGTGAGAAAGAGGGAGGGAGAGAAAGAGAGGGATAGATGAAGGGAGGAAGAAAGAAAGAGGGAAGGTGGGAGGGAGGAAGATAGAGAGGGAAAGGGAGAAGGAGAGAGAGGGAGAAGAGGGGAGGGGAGGGAGGGAGAGGGAAAGAAAGAGAGAGAGAGAGAGAGAGAGAGAGAGAGAGAGAGAGAGAGAGAGAGAGAGAGAGAGAGAGAGAGAGAGAGAGAGAGAAAGAGAGAGAGAGAGAAATTCTTGGGAATAGGGGTGGTTCCACTTTTTGTCTCTAGCTCCTGATGTAAAGGAAAATAACTTGGAAAGACTTAATGACTTACACAATGACAATAAGGAAGCCCCAATGATGCAAGAGGCCACCCACCCTCCTGACAGAAGGGTGGCACAGCCTACTTGCAAACTGAGACATAATTTTGGGGAGAGGGTCTATGTATGGTTCTGTTCTGCCTGACTGCTTATGAGTTATGAAAAAGACTTTTTTTTTTAACCTCTTTCTAGGGAGAGAATAATTAGCAAGAATGATGCCCCCCAAAAAGGAGGAATAAAAGAGGCAGCTTTCAAAATCCAAAGCTGGGAAAGGAAGGCATTGGTAAGGAAGCACCCGACAAGAAGGACGGTTCTGAGGGTAACATATTGGATGTATTAGAATATTTTTAAAAAGAGCAAGCTGTATATAATAGAGATGTGCTGTCACATATAATCCTCTTTTGTATGGAAATGAAATGTCCTTTCTTTCCTGGCACTCATTACTTTTGGAATAAAAAGGATTAAAAAAAAAAAAAAAACATGTCTTTGACTGAATGAAACTTTAAAAAAAATAATTTTTTTGGTTAGAGAATATGATGCAGTGGATAAAACCCCTGCCCTTGAACCAGGGGGATTTGAATTCAAATTCAACCTCAAATATTTGATACTGTGTGACTCTGGGCAAGTCACTTAACCTCAACTGACTTGCCAAAAATAAATAAGTAAAAATAAAATGAAAGTGTGGGATTGGGTAATGTAACTTGGTAAAAAAAAAAAAGGTCTTGACCTATTCCCTATCTGATCTCTTCTCTCTAGTTCTTAGGGGCCAGAGGAAAGGATCCCTGCTCCAAATCTGAGATCTCTCCCTGACTGATGGACTTATGTTAGCCAAGTCTTTTCTTCCTCAGCCTCAGCTTCTCCATCTGAAAAACAGGGGGTCGGGTTCTCTGTCCTTTCAGCTGCAAATCCTATTTCTGAGGAAGCAGAGAGGATTGGGGGACCAGCAAAGAGAAGGTCAGCATTACTCAGTGAGTGGGGAACAGGAAGATGTGGACCAAATGCCACAGAATAGGGAAAACTAATGCTGCCTGTTAGTGAGGAACATGATCCCCCTACCAAGTCCAAGATCTATGGAGCCAAAACTAGAATGTTTCCAAGAGCAATAGATGGGGCATTCAAAAACCAGGGTTCAAATCCCATTCTGATACTTTGTCCATGTGACTCTGGGCAAGTCACTTACCCTGTCTGTGCCTCAGTTTCCTCTTCTGTCAAATGAAGAGTTATACTAGGTAAGAAATGCAAATGTTGTTATCCCCATTTTACAGTTTAATCCCCAGGGAGGGATAAGGGATTTTTTCCACAAAATTTCCGTGGACTCACACCCACGACCCCTGACTTCATACACAGTACTGTCTTTACATTGTCCAACTTTAAAGAGCTGTCCAGTGTCTCTGAGAGATGACCAATATGGATGAAAAGTACTTAGCTCAGATGCCAGCCATCTCACTATGCACTACTCTAAGATTTGGATTGTGCTTTATGAATCCTAAAAACACTGAGAACCCAGAACCAGGAGAAGGAGGAAACAGGGTTTTCTAGGATTGTTAAGAGGTAAGTACCCAAAAGGAGGAAAAATGAGACGCAATAGCCCTAGATAAGCATCCTGGGCTGGCTTTGATTCATTTGGAAATAGGGAGCCAAAGAGGATTTTTGAGGAGGGAATTTCTATGTTCAAAGATGGTTTTAAGAAGACCTAGCATGAGATAGAGGAAAGAATGTTGGATCCAAAGACCTGGATTTGAATCCTGGCTCTATCTTCTTTAGCCATGATAGAAAGATGTTTAATCTGTCCAGCCTCAGTTTCCTTCTATGCCCTATGAAGCCATATGCCTTCTAAAGTATATTAAAGAGAATGAAGAGAAGTAGAAGAGTCAGTTATGCTTCATTTATCGGTGCAGATATGAAGTAATGAGATCCTCAGTAAGCTTGGTGGCAAAACTAAAAGTAAAATGAAAATAATGACGATACATTTATTTAGTTCTGTAAGGATTTCTAAAACACTTGAAATCAAATGAGATTCTCAAAACAAGACTGCAAAATACATGCTGTCATCCCTATTTTTCATACAGATGAAAAAACTGAGGCAGTTTATGCAACTGCAGTAGAATTTGAACTCAGGTCTTTCTTACTCCAACTCCAACCCTCTATTACTCAGTTGCAGGATGAACAGGAAGAGACAAAGAGGAACAAGGCTGTTCTCAGTCAGGGCCATCCCTCCTGCTCCCAGCCTCAAGGGATGTTCTGTAATGACACGGGATTAAAGAGAGATCCCAGGCTGAATTCCTTCCCCCTGGGCCATGCCAGGGGAGGCACTTGCCCATGGCATTCACACAAACTCCACTGAAATACCAGCATATCATACCTTCATCAAGAGAGTCGGAGATGTCCACTGTCAGCCTGCCCTGAGCCTAGCCAATCATATCCCAAAGGCTCTTATCCCCAGAAAGTATCTCTATTTTCTGAGAAAATCTTTCAGCCCTCCTGGAATCTCTCTAGAGAAGTGGCTTCAGCCTTCTGGAGACAGGCAGAGGAAACTGAGTCAGGCTCTCCTCCAAAGTCCCAGCAACAAAGGCTTCCAAGGAGTCACACATATCAACTCTGCTGTGCATCCCATGAATTAAGATAAAACTTCACCAGGCTCTGTTGGGGGGGCAAAAGCATCACGTGGTTTCCCACCTTCATAATTTATTGAATACATAGAGTCCAAAACATCAGAAGAGCTCAGAGAGGCTGGTATGCATGTGGCTCTGAGGTCCAGAAGCCTGACCAGTTATATCTTCGGCATCTTTGCAAACACCCCAAAAACGATCTTCGTCTTAGGAATCCATATCTGGATTTCTGAAAACTACAAAACCAAACCTGGAAGAGTACCATTGTCTTTGCTCATATGGTCTAATTTGTTTTTTGAAACTCAATCAACTCTAATTCACTCAAGGTCAAAATGGTCTTCTAATTTGCCAGCAATGATAAAGATATAAAACACTATTGAGAAATGTCTGTTGGATGAGATGATTGATACCAGTTCCAATGATCTTGGAATGAAAAGAGCCATCCTCACCCAGAGAGAGGACTGTGGGAACTGAGTGTGGATCACAACATAACATTCTCACTCTTTTTCTTATGTTTGCTTGCACTTTGTTTTCTGACTCATTTTCTTTTCTTTTTGATCTGATTTTTCTTGTGCAGCAAAAGAATTTTATAAATATGTTTACATATATTGGATTTAACATATATTTTAACATGTATACTATATATTGGATTACTTGCCATCTAGGGGAAGAGGTGGGAGGAAGGAGGTGAAAATTTGGAACACAGGTTTTCCCAAGTGTCAATGTTGAAAAATTATCCATGCATATGTTTTGAAAATAAAAAGCTTTAATAAAAAAGTGGGAACAAAAAAAAAGAAAGAGAGAAATATCTGTTGGACAACATTCCATTAAAAAAAAAATTACCCTAGCTTATTTGGTCCTTATTGACTGACCTGAAAAATGGCATGAATGGTTTCCAGCTCAGACCCTGGAACAGCAAGGACCAGAGCTTCTGAACTCCTTCTCTGTCATGGACTTCTGTAGCCAATCAATAGAGGTCCCTTCTCAGAAGAGTCTTTATAATTGCATAAAATAATGCCTACTATACTTCTTATAGTAGTAGTATTATATTATATTTAAAATAATATAATAATCATTGTATTATGATAACTTATTGATTTGTTGACTGTAGATTAGAAAGGAAATAAATTGTACATATATATGTTGAAAAGTTTCCAGCCCCCCAAGTTAAGAACCGGAGGCCTCAATAAGATTTGAGTGACTGATTCCCTTATATCATTATATATCTTTTATATCATTAACAAATTTCAAGAAGCCATCTTCAATATGATAAAAATCCCAAGGGGTTTTCAAAGAAGAGCCAACGTGGCCATGTTCAGAGGCACTTTGCTGCCAGGAGACAAAGTGAAAGAATATCTATGAATAGTTTATTGCAACTTCCAAGAGGATTTTGCCACACAGTTGCACCTAACTTGTTACAAATAAACTTCAGATTTGTTTGGGATCTTGTTACCACAGACCAAGACACCTAGACAGACAGACAGACAGACAGACACACACACACACACACACACACACACACACACACACACGAACCCCTTTGGGTTATTGGTCCCCAGGAGATTGGCAGCCTCTCCCTCATCATGTACAACGAGATGGCCATGTCTTAAAATAAGATTCTTTCCCCATGGAATTTGAGCACAACATCCAAAGTAAAACACAATCTAGCCTGGTTCCAGTTGTGAGAAACTTCAGACCCTCAAAGCAGCAAGCCCTTAGTAGTTGTTTTGACACTTCTGAAATTTGGTAAATTTTCCAGCATCCCTGCTTCCCAATCCCTATCCAATAGCTTGGAATTCCCCAAAAGTACATGAACTCTGAGGCCATAACTATAGCAGCGTGAAAAACCTGGGGCCTTTTTAACCAAAAGAAATGAAGCCGCTGAGGTGAATTCACCATCAAATCCACCACTGACACTGCTCGTCTCCCCACCACTCATTTTAAATTTGTGCGTCAGCTATTTTCAGTCCTGGATAGTCCGAAATATGTGTCCAACTGAAGGAGAGGGGGCCTGATGCCCTCCCAAAACAGGACCACCAGCAGGACTCATCTAGGGCCCACCACATATCCCTAAGGGGTCACATTTCTGCAGGACTGTTGTCCTTAACAGGAAGCAGACACCATGCTGCTTTGCTAACTGTAATTCAGTTCCCATATCCCGTGGAGGCTGAAGGATCCTGGAGTTGATAACCCTTTAGCATGTGTGTGTGTGTATGTGTGTGTGTGTCTGTATCTGTATCCACGTCTATCCTGGTCCCACCTGGAATAAACCTTATGAACACTTTTGCAAAATATTGAAAAACATAAAATATGTAAGATTTCAAAAGAAGCTAATTATCTTGAAATTCAGTTATCAAAATTGAAAAGAAAAAAAAAGTCCATGGCCGTCAGATTAAGAATCTATGCTTGGTAGCTTCTTTTACTTCATTGTGCTAAGTGAGTCTGTGTTGAACAAACATTGATTCCCCCAAGAGAAAAACTGTAAAATATACCCACCCATTTACTTAGTAAAGTTATTAACACCTCCCAGCCCAAAAGACCGAGATGGGGACAGATGCATCCATGAGGACTCAGGTCCTGATTTTCTTTCACTTTTCTTCAGGATTAAGATTCACTGCCAATTTTGAAATTCAAGGGAGATTAAGGCAGAGGAGGGAATAAAAATAAAAATCTCTCCCTCAAATAAATATTATTAAAGGGCTTGTGTTTTCAGGAAATCAAAGGCTGATTTTTCCCCCCCAAAGTTCTGCCCAGAATTCATCTCAGCCCCAAATTCTTTCCAGTTTGGGCATTCTCCCTCTCAGTGACAAGGACCCAAGACTGATCTGACTAAATGAGGCATTCTTCAACTGGGATCCAAAGCGTAGCTGAAGGGATTTTGGAAAGTCTGTAAACTCTTTATTCAATAACCTTTGGTTTCTATTGTAATCCTCTTGTTTTATGAATTCCAACACCTAAGGGGTCCTCAGGCTTCAACAGAAGTGGGTGGTCCAGTCTGACATGCACACAAAGAGATTAAGAACACGGATCTGGTTCAATTTGTTCTTAGACCCACCCTAGCCCTAGCGGCCAGCTTCAGGGGGACTAAGAAGCCATTTGTCACTCCTCTCCTTATGAGGGAAAACTTTGTATTAAGGTGGCATAAATTTACGTTTCATGGTAAAGGGTTATTGAAGTAACTAGTGGTAAACAATAAAGCAGCTGGAGGCAGGTGGATGGGGGATTTGATCTCCCAATCAAGGTCAGACTCTGTCACCCACAATCACCATCAGCGTCCCTCACCCCCAAGAAGAAACCTGGGTAATACCAAGTTGAGGAAGCTGGACAAGGGGAAGGGAAGGTGGGAGAGGGGGAGAGGTGGATGGGAAGGGGGGTCAGGGTGAGGTCATGGTAACCATCGGGTTGGAATCATCCCTTGGGAAAATACAAAAATCAAAACCGCCCCAAACTGAGATTTACAATGAAGCTCTCACCCAGGAAGTGTGACCCCAAACTTCAGTGCAAAAAGCAAAGGCTGGAGTATCCTCTTACTCCCCGAGGGTACTATTTATAGGTGCTACCCTGACCCCTCCCAAAGAAAAGCGCGCCCCAATCTCCAAGCACAATACAACCTTCCCAGAGCTGAGCCAGGACTTAGTGGCAAGTCCCAGGCCCTTACAGATACAGTTCATGTTTATCCCCCAAGCCTCACACACGCTTTAGTTTTTCCGGGACGGTATCAGCCCCAATGGATCCCCTTGGAAGATGGAAATATATTTGCAATGACTGTACATGTATAACCTATGTCATATTCCTTGCTGTCTCAGGGAGGGAAGAGAGAAAAAAACTTGGTCCACAAAATCTTACTAAAATCAATGTTGAAAACTCCTTGCATCTAACTGACCAAATAAAATGCTACTGAGAGAAAGGAAGAAGAGAAAATAAAAGTAGAGTTTGACTTAGTCCAGTCAATCCCTCAGCAGAATGCACTTCCAACTACAAGTATTTATTCTGCGCCTGCAGTAGTGGAAGCGTGAGCAGGCAGGAAGCCTCGGAAAGGCACGGGACATTAAGCAGAGGGCGCAGAGTTTCCCCGAAGCTAAGCCAGCCCAAAAGATAAGGCTGGGGGCTCTGGGGCCACACACACCGCTCCACCCAGTGCAAGCAGGGCTCCGGGGTGCAGCGGGGAGCGCCGGGTCAGCTCTCGGAGCACCGCGGGCCAGGCAGTCACGGAGGGGTAGGCGGTGGGTGGGGGTTGCGTCCAAGTTACACTGTTTCCAAGTTACAGAGGAAATGCAGGCTCCTGCGGCAGGGCAGAGCTTTCCCACGTGCGGGCGGGCGTCCTGCAGCCTAGCCCTAGCCCGCACCCGCCCAGCGCCGGCACTTCCCCAGGCCCCAGGCGCAGACGGCGGCCCCGGAGCCAGAACCGCGTCCGGGAGGAATGTACCTAATGAGTTATCTATTAATCTCCAAGTGCTGGGGGAGGAGGGAAAGGAAGGAGGGGGGCTCGACTTTCCAAACTCAGCCCGCCCGCCCCGGCCCCCGCCAGGATCGGACAAGCACACACACACACACCCCGACGGAAATGCTCGGGGTGACCGCAGCACCACTTGTCTGGGTCACCACATGTTCGGGGCGGCCGGCAGAGATCCGCGAAGGTCGGGGCGGCGACCGGGGCAATCTCCCCCAGCCACAGACAGGCTAGGGTAGGAGGGGACGCCACAGCTGGCCCGCTTGCCGGTCAGTCCGTCTAGGCCGTGAAGAGCCCAGGCCCCGACTCCCTCGCGTGCCCTCCCATCGGATTCGGGCGCCCTATCCCATCGGTTCCGATCCGTCCCTTCCCGTCTGTGGCAACTCCAGAGAGCCCCGGGTCGTCCGGCCAGTAAAGGGGAGCCCCGGACCTCTACCCCCTGGCCCCAGTGGTCCGGCTCAGTCCTCTCCCCCCACCCCCACCCCCGACTTCCAGTCCACGGGAGCGCTCGGGTCCGCCCGCCCGTACCTCTTCCTCGGGGAGGCCGCCGTCGCTCGGGCTGGGTTCCTTATCGCTGCTGCCGCTGCTGCCACTGCCGCCGCCGCCGCCGCCGCTGCCTTTGGTGCTACTGTTCATGGTCCCGGGGGGCCCCAGCCGGCCGGCAGTGCGCGCGGGGGTCTGGGTGCGGGGCCCGGAGCTCGCCCCCCGACGGCCGTCCCCGCTTGCCTGGTCGCGTCTGACTCGCCGGCCGGCCGCCCGACCGTCCGTCCAGCGGCCCGCGCACCCCGAGGGGCCGCTGCGGAGCCCGGACTTGGACGCGGGGAGAAAGGGAGCGAAGGAGGGCCGGGATCCGAGAGGTGAGCGCCCCGCAGGCCTGGTGGGGGCCGACGGGCGCCGGTGACCGCAGCCCCGAGGGCTGGGAGGAACTGCGCGGTGGGCTCCGGGAGCTAGCTGAGCTGCTGCCGCCGCCGCCGCTGCCGGGACTGGGAGAGGCGGCTGTGGCCGGCCAGTGTGCGCCAGCCCCGGGAAGTGGGAGAGTGCGAGCCTCCCGCCCCCCAGGCCGCCGCCGCCGCCGCCGCTGCGGCCGCGTCCGCGTCGTCGCGTCCCACCCCCAGCCAGCGCCCCTCCTCCTCCCCCTCCCTCCAGCCCCTCCCCCTCCCGCCCTCCGGGGCTGCGGCCCGAGGGGAAAGGACCGGAAAGTCCGAAGCCCGGCCCCCGCGGCCGCCCCGAAAAGGAGTGGCTTCGGGGCCCGGGATCTAAGAGTGCCCCAACCCGGAGGCCCACCCTGCGGCTCCACGAGGAGGAACTGAGCCAAAGTCACCTGGGCGCACTCCTCGAGCTTGAACCGTAGGTCTGGGGTTCCCGGACCAGAGCGGACCTAAGCTGCAGTGGCCCGATTCGGTTCAGCCCAGTTCTCCCCGTACTTAAGAGCTCAGCTCAGCTCCATTCTGATGGGGTGTGGGCCGCCTGGGTTCGAGGGGGCACCATGCCAGTGCCGGACACTGACATCAAAGGAGATCCTAGGGACCACATCTAGAGCCAAGGCCCCACGAGCAGTCAGTCAATAAACAATCCGATCTCAAGCGCCTACTAAGCGCTAGGGACTAGGAAGCAAGGGCGAAAGACAGCCCCTGCTTTTCTGGATCTCTCGGTCTGAAAGGGAAGACCCGCACCAACTCCGCAAAAACGATACAGGCGGGAGAAATTGAAGGTAACCCACGGAGAGAAGGAGCTAGAAATAAAATAATCCAAATAAGCCGCAACCCCAAGACCTATACAAAGGAAATTGAAAGTAATGATGGGTGGGGTGGGAAGGCAGTTGGGGGTGGGGGAGCGAGACCGAGCCTGGAAGGCTCCTCCTCCTCTTCCTTCACCTCCTCCACTTCTTTCTCCTCCTCCTCCCCCATCCCAGCTGGGGTCCTCCAAGGGCTCACAAAGATAAGTTCCAGGCCCCCTACGCATCCCATGATTCCTCAGAAAATCACTGCTTTGTCTCCCTCCAATCCCCGAAACTGGACTCAACTCAGAGCAGGTTGAACCGATGGAGAACCAGATGATCTCAAAAGCCCCTTCCTCACTCAATCAGTCAATGCATATTCATTAAAAAGCCGATTTTGTGCCGAGTACTATGCTAACCCTTCGGATTCTGAACATCGTCATGGTTCTGGATTCCAAGTACCCAGAAATCGGGTTTGGGGATGGTGGGAAGGGGCCTCAGCCTTGGGCTGGAGAAGCCCACGTTCAAGAAATGTCTTATTATGTTCCTAGGTCACTGCCATCACCTGAATATTCCAGAGCCTCCGTATTTGGGATCCACAGGAATCTCTGCCCAACAATCCCCTAAGGAAAAACCAAGTGGATGAAGCATGCCTGGTGTGCACATGATATCACAGTTACAACAATACTATTTACTATTTAGCTATTCCTATAAAGTTTACAAAGCACTTTGCTGGGTTATCTTCTTTGATCATCACAACACCCCAGAGAGGTAGATGCTTTCCTTCCACTCCTTCCCCTAGCTGCCTGATGGGCAATCACATTGTATGTCAGTTCTTCACTTGGTTCTCCCAGACATTGAAGATGAGCCTAAAATTGGACAACAGGCCTGGAGTGCTCTAGGGAACCTATTTACTCACTTCTGACGGCCCCCAGCTGCTTCCTGAGCCAAAGCCTACCAGAATTGTTTTAGGGATGCTATGCCTAGAATGCTGGAAAAATCAGAGAATTCAGATCAGAGACACCCCAAAAGCCCCTGGAGAGATGCATAGTGGGTACAAGCAGATGCAGAATATCACTAATGGTGATTTTCATGTCATATAAAAGCTCTTACCCAGGAAATTTTTTAAAAGAAAGACAGACAACCAGAAAAACTGGTCATATTGTGAGAGCACCCAGACAGATGCTCGAGACCAAGGTGGAAGGCCAATGGCACATGAGTTGGGCCCCCATGGGAGATCTATAATCATAGGCTAGGGTCACGGAGGAGGAGGTGATGCAGGGACATTGTGATCAGCTCCTTGGAAGGAGTATTGACAGAGTCAAGGAAAAGTGTAGCAAGGCTTGGCTCGGCATGAGGAGAGAGTACTAAACCTCATCCGGTACCTGGCCCTTGGGGATGGAGGAAAAGGCATGAGCACAGAGAAAGATGAACCTAGGAGAGGACAAGAAATTAGCTGGTTGGGTAGGGAAAACCCTTGGGTTTCTGGAAAAAATCATGATAATCCTAACTTCCACTGCTAGAAAAGATTAGAGACTACAAAGTTCCTAATGTTGCTGTTCATAGCAGACAGTGAAAGAATTGTCTCCATTTATAATTGTGCAAATGGAGGTCCAGGCAGGTATAGTACTAACCCAGACTGATTCCTCTGATTTAAATTAGGACTCAAACCCAGCCTAAATGGCAGGGTACCCTTACCAGTCCATGAGCTTTCCTTTTTTCTTATGCTCCTTCTTTATAAATGTCCCTGTTAGTTATCAAGCTTGCACTATGTGCTCAGCGCACTGCTAAAGACCACAGATGGTGCAAGAAAGAAACCTTTATTCTCCAGGTGATGAGATGCAACACAGCCCAACTAGGGGACATCATACCTTGTGTCAAAGAAGGAGAGTCAGAACCTGAAAGGCCCATACTAGTACCTGGCTATATAGCAGTGAACAAAGCAGTTTTCCCTTCTTGGCTTCAATTTCCCAACTGAAAAATGAACAGGTGCTCTGTCAGCAAGTAAGGTCCTCCCCAGCACTCACATTGTAGGATTCTATGACCCAAAAATATAATTCATATTCTGTCACCTCACCTAGCAGACTGGGACTAATCCACATCTCAAGGGTTTGCCTCTACTGAAAGCCATAGGAACCCTCATCAATAGATTGCCTTTGATCGGGCACAATTACTTCAAAACAAAACTAATAATATAGTACAGCTAATCAAACAACATAGGCAGAAAATCAGCAATAAGATTATTTCCCCCATAAAACTTGAGGCATTTCAACTCACTTCCAGTTGATCAACGATGGACAGAGGTAGCTACACCCAGAGAAGAAACACTGGGAAGTGAATGTAAACTGTTAGCACTAATATCTGTCTGCCCAGGTTACTTATACCTTCGGAATCTAATGCTTATTGTGCAACAAGAAAATGGTATTTACACACATGTATTGTATCTAGGTTATATTGTAAAACATGTAAAATGTATGGGATTGCCTGTCATCGGGGGGAGGGAATAAAGGGAGGGGGGGATAATTTGGAAAAATGAATACAAGGGATAATATTATAAAAATATATATAATAAAAAATTATTAAAAAAAACTTGAGGCATTTCTAGGGGAGGGGGTGGGGGAAGGAGGGGAAAAGTTGGAACAGAAGTTTTTGCAAGGGTCAGTGTTGAAAAATTACCCATGCATATGTTTTCTAAATAAAAAAAAATTAAAAATAGAAATAAAAATGAAGAATTCTGGGGGAAAAAAGCTTGAGGTATACTCCCCCCACAACACCTCCTTTATAGGATGGTTGTGAGGATCGAATGAGATCTCTGTGAAAAGCACTTAGCACAGTACCTGGCTCTTAGCTATATAAATCTTTGTATGTTTCCCTCCCTACACCATCGGTGGGGAGAGGACGCACAGTGAGCAGATACAGAGAGACACAAATGAAGATAAATTGTTGCCGGGCACACTCGTGGAGGGGTACATATATGTTTGGAGGGACTGTTCTGGCTTCTGACGCCACCAGGCTACCCAGTGCCCTGGTGCTTTCACAGAGTTGCTTCCCCTAGCTTGCTCCCTACTACATCCCCCTGAGAACAGAGTCACTGCTGCTGGCTAAGATCCGCACCAGGCTTGGGGCCGGGAAGCTTCTGTCTCTTTCCAGTCTCTGCTTTCAGCTAGAGCCTGAGTCCGAGCTTTTCCGAAGAGGAAGAGCGGACTCTGTCATGCTCTCTAAATGTGAAGCCCTAGCACTTATCCCAGCTCTTTGGGAAAATATCAATTCTCACTCCCAATCATTGACCAATAATTGTAGACAGGGAAGAGGTGTTGAGGGGGGACCTTCAAAACACATTTGTCAAAGCGTGACTGGTCTACTCCTTTCCGGGTATCTTTCTGCATTTTGACTAGAATGGACTTTTTACAATAAGAGCTAGTTTGCTATTTTATTTCTATTTTTATATTTATTTTACAATAACAGCCAAGTTTCGCAGAGTTCTTTATACATATTCTCATTTAACCCTTATCACAGCGCTGGGGGGAGGTGCTATTTTGTCTCCACTTTATAAATAAGGAAACTAAGTCTCAGAGAGCTCATATGACTAGCCCAGGATCATCTAGTGAATAAGTATCTGAAGCAGAATTTGAATCCAGGCTCTCTCAACTCTTCCATCTGCTATTTTCTGTACCACGCAATTGCCTTTCATCTCTGACTAGGGAATCTTTGCCCCGGAAACCAAACCTCTTCGGCACTCCTCAAAGGTCACTCCTAGCTAAACAGGCAGTTCCTTCAGGTTCAAGAATACCTGCTGAGCTGCTGACTTCAGACTGAATTTTCTGTTTGGGGGCTCACCTCTCTGTGGGGAACTGCTCCAGGTTAAGGTGGGCATTTCCTGGATGCCCCACATTTAGTCTCCAATGGCTAAGTTGCATCTAACCAGCACCCCTCTCAAGACCCGCTTTTAGCAAACACCAAGTTTCCCAATTCAGAAACCTTCCACTTTCTCCCGCAGAGGAAGAGAGGAAGGGGGAGGGGAGCAAGCCCCGGGACTCAGTGGTTACCTTCCTGCAGCCTGGCCTAGCCACATTCCTGGCTTTATTATGTATATGTGGCCAGCCGAAGCTCTCCGGCTCGAGTTCCCCCACCTTTCTCTTTAAAGTCTGTGAATCCTCTTTCCAATGCCCTAGGAGAGTCGAGGCAGAGACTATTATGTCCATTCTATTGGGGAAGAAACCTGGAGAGTAAATGACTTAATCACTTAAGGAGAAAGCAGCCGAAATGGGCCAGGAAGCCAAATGGGCCGACTTCTCACCCAGGACTTAGTTGTTGAGCCGGAATGGAGTGATCATCTGGCTCCTTTCTCAGATTGATACTGGATGGAACCCCAGGGATCGGGAACTCTTATTTAAGTGGGGAATTGTGACCATGGCCCCCCACTCCCGGTGAAATCAGGTTATTCTAACCTCCTCTCTGACCCCAGTGACAGATCATTTCTGGGGTTCTCCTTCAAGAAAGACAGTATCTGGGGGGAAGAGAAGTCAGAGGGGATTCTCTGAAAAACTCAGGGGTGGGGGTGGGGCGGGAAGGGGGGGGGTCGACCCTGAGGGCTGATCTCATGAATAGGCAGGATGGGAGACAGCACTGGGTATGATTTCAGGATCCCTCCCACATTCACACCTACACTCCACCTACCTCGACCAGAAATTATTCTACATTTAGAACAACCTTCCTCAATCAGCGGCTCTTCCCGAGACTCTGGGTGTAAGTTGGTGGATTGTGTTTCAGTACATGTTAGACTTTTAACTCTATCCTTTCATACTATCGGATAGTGTTTATTGAATTCCTTTGACTTAAGCCGATCAAAGACTGCGTTCCCCAAAAACTCATTCTATCAGTCTTTCACACATTAGTGTAAATGAGTTTATCCGTGCTCAAGCCCTGAAGGGAGAAAGTAAAAAATATAGAATGCTTAGAGGCTAGAGGGCAGTCTCAGAGTGGGAGAAAGTAGCCGAGAAAGGAGAATCTAGAATCTCCTAAACTCACTTCTGTGCATGGACAGGATTTAGATTTTAAAATCTTCATAGGCCTGTACATTTCATTAGAGCCCCAGGAGTGTTACACACACACACACACACACACACACACACACACACACACACACACACACACATATATATATATATAATAGGTATTATTATCTTCCTTTTATAGAAGAACAAACAGCCTCAGAGAGGTCAAGCAACTTGTCTGGAACTACCAGTGGTGTTCCAGTATACGAACAGAGTCTTAGTGACTACATCCGAGTCCACTATCTCATCCAAACCTCAGCTGCTTCTCTGAAACAAAGAAAGTGGTTGCTAGTGAAAACAAAGAAAATCGTAGATTGTTCTAGCTGAGAGGACTCTGAGGTGTCAAATAAACTTTATTTAGCGCCTACTATGTGCCAGGTTTGTTCTAAACAGCGGGGATGAAAAGACAATATAGCAAATAATCTGAATCATTCTAACTTCCACTCAAACAGGGACATCTGGTTCTTCCAAAGAAGGACTGGGAAGGGGAAGGAATAAACATTTATATAGGTCCTGTGATGTGCCAGGCACTGTATTATCTCACTTGATTCTCACAGCAACCCTGGGGATTAGTTGCTATTAGCCTCATTTCACAGATGAGGAAACTGAAGCAGACAGTTTAAGTGACTTGCTCAGGGTCACACAGCTAAGGTCTGAGGCTGGATTTGAACTCAGATCTTCCAGCACTCTAGCTATTGTGCCACCTAGCTTGAACAACTGTTACTTCTTCCTTCAGAGTTCTAGGAGACACTGAGTGAAGGAGAGATGGTTTTCTTTTCTTCCTTCCTTCCTTTCTTTCTTTTTTTTTTTTATAGATTTTTATAGATTAGATATTAGATATTTTATAAAGACTATTTTTTATTTTTTTGATCCTTTGAGTTTTTTGCATTTTAAGTGTTTTTATTTTAATAGTATATAGAGGAGTTATCACCTTATTGAGACAGCTATTTTAAGGGGGGGGAGGAGAGTTAATTGAAAGATTGACTCAATGACTCCCTTTCCCACCATAGTGACAACATTGAAAAAAACCCAGCCCTGATGGAACTTTTCTTCTTATGTGTATGTACAACATATAAATAGGTACATACATGGAATGTAAAGAATAAGCCATTCAGAAATGGGCATCAGTCTGTAAGTCTTTCTATGTGTTTCTCTTCAATTTTTACAGTCACTGTTTCTTATTGTTCAGTAATATTCCATTGCATCCAGGTGCCACTGTTTATTTAGCAATATCCCAATTCAGTAAGAATCAACTTTGTCCAGGATTTTACTACAGGGAAAAATACTGCTTATAAACATTTGGGAGTAGGTGGATCAATGAAACCTTTCTTTCTAACCCTGATCTTCTCATAGTCTAGTTCTAGCAATGGGAATTCTAGGTCAAAGCTAATAGGGGTCGGCCAAATTATATGATTGAAGGAAGTGGGATGTGTAACTAATTTTTACTTCCCAGGCTGAAGATTGTTTTTCCTGAGTAGAGAAAACAGAAAAAAAAAAAAATAGAATGTTAGTACTTTGCAGTTTCTCTTCAAGCTCCACTGTTCTCATCCTTCCAACCTGGCTGAACAAGGGTCACATTCTTGCTTTAAATCGCATCAGATACCTCCTTCCCCTTTCCCCTTCCATTCCAATGCCCTTTCACCTACAAGCATCCCTTTATCCCAGGTTCAACTTCTGGGTCAATCTGCCATATTGAAACAGCAGAATGACCAAAGGAAGTCTCCAAATAGGCAAATAGATCATCTGTAAACATTAACAGACTCAAATGAATTGTGGTATAGGTAGAGGTTGACCGAGATGCATGATTGCACTCCGTGAAATCTACAGTTCAAAGAGCCCCAGCCTATCTGATTGGTCCTTGGCTTGGAATATAGAACCAGAACAGATTAGAGAGAACAGGGAGTTTAGAGGTGATCAAAGCCAACCCGGAGGCCCAAAGAGGGGAAGTTATTTGGCCAAGGTCTCACAGTGAGTCAGTGGCAGAACTGAGACTAGGAATGAAGGAAATGAACTTGTGTGTGTGTGTGGGGGGAATTATTTTAAATGAACCTTTACTAAGTCCACTATTTGCCAGACACTGCAATATTATTTCCTTTGGTCTTCACAATTCCCCTGAGAGGTTGATGCTATTATTATTCCCATTTTATAATTAAGGAAACTGAACAGACAGATTTGCCCCTGGTCACATAGCTAGTAAAAGTCTGAGATGGGATTTGAACTCAGATCTTCCTGATTCTAGGCCTAACTCCATCATATTATCCACTGTGCCAGACATGGGCCAGGAGCTATACACAGCAGCACCCTCCATCTCAGAGAGGGGGAAAGTCCCCAGCACTGTCAGAGCTGACATGAAAATGAAGGCATGTGAATGGGAATGAAGGCAATCTTTCCATTAACCATAATCCTCAAAGTTGGATGTACCCTCAGAAATTGTCTCAGAGCATCCATCCTTCTACACTCCTTTTGTTCATTCATTCTTTCTTCTTCCTCTCACCTACTTCCAAGCCCTGGAATAATAGACTATATGTTAGGTCTTGACTCTCAAATACTTATCTATTTTTGGATGATATAGGGAAGACTGACTTCCTAGTTACTCAGGAGCATGTCTCCTACATTCAACACTAGGCAGTGACTTGGAATTATCATTCTAGGTGTTCCTAGAAGTCTACATTAAAACTCTTTTTTGTTTGGTTTTTTTTTATGATAGCTTTTCATTTTTATTGACAAAACATATGCATGGGTAATTTTTCAACACTGACCCTTGCAAAACCTTCTGTTCCAACTTTTCCTCTCCTTCCCCCCACCTCTACATTAAAACTCTTAATAGTTGTGCCATTTTCCTTGATCTGATACTTCCTGGCTATGTGATGGTTTCTGTCTTGCCTAGGGAACACATTTTTATTGGTAACTACATCCCCTAAAAGCCTGTGTGGAGATCAGCAGATGGTGTCATGGCTCCCATATGGATTCTGATTGGATGCAGTACACCTGATAGGTATGAGCTCTTGGGAGAAAGCTAGAATACAGGAAGCTTTGAGCAGGGAGAGAAAAGAGAAAATAGGAAAATGGACTTGGGACCAGGAAGTGTTAACAGAGGATTTCCTTCCTGTGTCCTAGTGAGCAATAACTACAGGTGTCTTCTCAGCTGGCGTTCCCACACTGAAGAGACAAAGCCTGTTAGCATCAGGATTTATTCATAGCCACTGATTTTCGCTTTCTGGTCTAGTGTCCATTGCTCTTTCTGGATCTGCTGATGCTATGTTTGAATCCTCCAGCATCCTGGCTCTTTTATGGCAGTTTGCAACCAGCTTCCCATCAGGGGTGCGGTCAATAGTCCCATCACACCACAGTTGGTTCCAAGGCAGCATCATCTCTTGTGAATCCTGACAAGTTTATGGGGAATGTAGCTCCCCCATAGAAAGTTGTCTCCCTAACATATAAAATGGGAATACTGATACTTGCAGTCCCTTTCTCACAGAATTATAAAGAAAGTACCTCAAAGCGGCTGGCACATAATAGATGCTTAATAAATGCATGTTAATGGATTGATGGAAAGATGAAAGAGCTAAAGGAAATGTAGTCTATTAGCATCATTGTTATTCGTATAACCCCGAGTGTAGGTTCTAAGATCTTTATTCTACAGTAAGGGCTGCCCTTTCTTTTGTGATGATTTCACCCCGGACTGAAGTTCACTTGTGTAAACATGAGAAGTTCGCTTGTGTAAACACACACATCTCACAGCCAGCATCACTGGGGCTTGGACCTCAGTGGATTCCCAGGGCTTGGAAGTAGGCGTGATTTTGAGAAGGAGAGAGGAGGAGGAAAGAAGGAGTGAACAAAAGGAGTGTAGAAGACGGATGGATGCTCTGAGACAGATTCTGAGGGTACCTCCAACTTTGAGGATTCTGGGTAATTGAAGGACTGCTTCATTCCCACTCAGATGCCTCATTCCTATGTCAGCTTCAATTGTGCTGGGGACTTTTCTCCTCTCTGAGATTGTGGGCACTGTGGTGTACAGCTTCTGACCCATCTCTGGCACCTTTGCCACAGACCAGAGCACACAGGTATGGAGAATGAAGTATATCTCACCTTCACCGAACAGTATTCTCTGTGGTATGAAGATTAGTCCACTGGATTCCCTGGTCTCCATTTAATATGTAACTCTGTTAAACATTTCTGGCAATGATTATTTTGTTTATTTTTAATACCATGTAGCCGAAGGTTTTTTTTTTTTTTTCCCTTTCCCTATCTTTGCCATTGTGCTTATTGTCTTATTAATCTATATAGCTTCCCCCCAAGGTTACTTTCTCCCAATCTACACTGACCCATTGGATCTCCAGAAGACGATTACTTTTCCCCCTCAAGGTGGCAGAGGTAATTTTGAAGGATTTTCAGTTTTCTGAAGTTTCTAGTTTTTGTCACTCACAAGTCCCTATCCAGTGGTCTTTTCTTTATCAATCAACCCATAGAACTCTAGAAAAACAGTTCCCCAAGGCACACTCTCCCCTGGCATGTACAATGTCATTGGGGAGAATGGACTTAAACTTAAAATACAATGGCGGCAGTGGAGAGAGTGCTGCCTGAGACAAAAAAATCTTACTTAGCTGTGTGACCCTGAACCTATCACTTCACCCTGTTTACCTCAGTTTCTACATCTGAAAAATGAGCTGGAGAAAGACTCCACTCTAGTATCTTTGTGGCAAACCACTCTAGTATCTTTGTCAAGAAATCCTAAATAAAATCACAAAGAGTTACATATGACTGAGAAAAGGCTGAAAAACAAGTGAGAGGGATGTGAAGAGAATACTTTTAGCTAAGGGGTGCCTTGCAATTGAAAGTCATGGAATTCTTTTGTCTCCCTGCAGAGTCACCACCAAGTCTGTTCCGGAACGTGTCATCAATGATGGATGAGCTGTTTCTTGGCTCAGGAGAGTTGGCTCTTTTTAGAGTATAGCACCTCTGTGGGGGCTTCCCTCTAGAGATTATTGCTCCTCATGCATTTCCCCCCAGAGACTACAGGTATGGGTGTTGCTATGGCAATCATCATCCCATTTGACTCCTCAGCCCAGATTCAGGTTTGACCCCTGGTGTGACCTCTGATGGACCTCAGGAGATCCTGTACTCTGTGATGATCTGGGCAATCCCATTTCCGTATACTCCAAAAACTCTAGGCAGTATGGATGTTAGGTGACCTTTGCAATCTTATTTCCACTCACTCTCCTTGCCAAGGTTACTTTTTGGCAAGTAGAGGTCTTTCCTTGCCTCTTCACTCACATAGCCATCCTGGGAACTAATTAGTTGCAAGTCTTTTCTCTTGCTATTTGATACATCCGTGGTGTTAACTAACAGGCAGTTGCTTCATATTTATTTCCAGTAAAGCTATCAATACAAGTCAGGTGACTCTTGATATGACTCTGCTTTCTAGGCTTGGTAGTACCTTGGGTAAGACAGTTGAGACTGTGTTTTTCATCTCATCTATCTTACAGGGATTGCCTTTGAGCCCCACAAAGCCACTCTCTCACAAGGCAGAAACTGTTCTTTGTTGAAAGGGTAGCTAAGGGCCCAGTATTCCCCACCCCTTTCAAAGTCCAGGTTATTTGCCATTTTGAGAAATTTCTATTCCAATGACTAGCCACTCCTTCTGCCCACCTCAAGTTCAGTTGCCACCACCAAGTCTCTGCCTGTCATTTTATAAAGCAGTCCTTTCTGGATAGGTTTCTGATTAGGGGAATTACTTCCCAAGCAAAATCCTACAGTCACAGACTCTCAGATTTGGAAGGGATAAACTTCACTCCTAAATCCTCCGATGTTAGCTCCATAGCCCTGTGGGAAAATGTTGTAATACCTGCTTTGTGGGATTTGTTGTGGGGAAAACTCCATGACCAGCTGGAGAAGTGTTAGTTCATTTACTCGCATGTCTGCATTAGAACTGGCGCCCCACCCAGGCTCACGAAGGGGACTTTTTCTCTATTAATTTCTCTCACTTTTGAATAGAAAAGAAAGATATGCTTCTTTTCCTGAAACTGCTGAGACTTTAATATCTGTCTTACCTTTAAGTGTTCCTGCCCCGAGAACTTATTCCAGAAGGGTGAGGGCATTCCATCATTTGGAGAATGGTTGAATAAGTTGTGATATATGAATGTTATACATTTATTATATATGGGATTGCCTGTCATCTAGGGGAGGGAGTAGAGGGAGGGAGGGGAAAATTTGGAAAAGTGAATACAAGGGATAATGTAAAAAAATCACCCATGCATATGTACTGTCAAAAAAATTATAATTATAAAATTAATAAATTAAAATTTAAAAAAAGATATATGAATGTTATGGAAAATTATTACTCTATAAGAAATGATGAGCAGGCCAATTTCAGAAAAGCCTGGAAAAACTGATGCTAAATGAAGTGAGCAGAACTAAGAGAATATACACATCAACCACGAAATTATGTAGTGATCAACTGTGATGGATTTGGCTCTTCTCAACAATGAGGTGATTCAGGTCAATTCCAATAGACTTGTGTGTTTTTTTTCAATAAGTTTTTTTTTTTCCAAATCATATGCACAGATAACATGATATCATTGACCCTTGCATAGAACTTATTCATTTATTTGTTCATTCTTTCATTCATTTACCAAGTTTTTGTTAAGCACTGAAACTTGAGGCAGCATAGTGGAGAGAGAGAGCTGGATTTGGAATTAGGAAGATATGTGTTCAAGTCTCACTGCTGCTACATTCAATTAAATAATTCTGGAAAAGTCTTTTAAACTCTCAATGTAAGTAAATAGTTGTTAAGCACCTTCTGCAAACAAGCATTTATTAAGCACCTTCTAAGTGCTAAGAATTTTATTAGGTATTGTATAAACAAAGACAAAAGTAGAAATATCTCTGCCCTTAAGAAATATGCATTTTATGAGCAGGACCTGCTCATAAATTCTGCTCAATTCTGATGGACATGGTCCTCTTCAACAATAAGATGAATCAAATCAGTTCCAATAGAGCAGTAATGAACTGAACCAGCTACACCCAACAAAAGAACTCTGGGAGGTGACTATGAACCACTACATAGAATTCTCAATCCCTCTATTTTTGTCCACCTCCATTTTTTTATTTGCTTCACAGGCTAATTGTACACTACTTCAAAGTCCGATTCTTTTTATACAACAAAATAAGTGGACATGCATACATATATTGTATTTAACTTATACTTTAACATATTTAACATGTATTGGTCAACCTGGGAGAGAGGATGGGGGGAAGGAGGGGAAAAGTTGGAACAAAAGGTTTTGCAATTGTCAGTGCTGGAAATTTACCTATGCATATATCTGGTAAATAAAAACCATAATAATAATAAAAAAGAAATATGCATTTTAATGTGAGAGAAAATATGCACTTAGGGACAAGAATAGGGACTGGACTTGTAATTTCTCCTAGGAACTCTCAATGGGGAAACTCCTTCTACTATTTTAAAACAAGGGTAGGGGTGGGAAGGGGAACACAAGAACTCTTAATCTGAATGTCTCAAAGTGTTACAACCAAAATGTTGGAATAGTTGGGACTTGGATACCACATTGCCATTGGATGAAGATATAATACAAGAGGAGGGTAAGAAGGGTACAATCTGAGAAAGCAAGAAAGGCTTGATAAAGAAGGTGGAATCTGTGCTTGCTGTTTTGGGGAAAGGAGAAGTAAGGGAGAGAGAGGGAAAAAAATGTCTTCCAAACACATGGGGAAAGGGACCAGGGGAGTTATGAAGGCTCAGAATGGGCAAGTATTTGGAGACATCAAGGGGGAAGCACCAGGGCTTGGTACCACTTCTCATTGGTCTCAACATAGGGGGTGGTGGTAGTTCAGATTGTTTTATGATCAGCTCTCTAGTGAGGAGAGGGAATATACACATGCACACCTTTAAATTTCATCTACATTATTAACATATTTCTCAATCATTTTCTTAAATTTTTTTTTTGTTTTCTTAAGTTTAAACAATCAACAAATCAATAAATCAAGCCCTGAATTGTAGTATTTGCTGATCTCTGAGGTACAAATGTTCACAGTGAAAATTTAACAATTGGCTCTCATAAATCAGTCTAAGCTGACTATGGCATACTCTTGGTTTAGGCTAACTAGTCAAACATATTATTCATAGAAATCAGTGCTGAATGAGACTTAGAGATTTAATTCTCATTTTACAATAGAGGAAACTGAAGAATATTAAGTGACTTAATCACATAAGTAAAAAGAAATTGAAGCGGCAAGGTAGTACAAGAGATAGAGTGCCAGGTCTGGAGTCAGGAAGACCTGAGTTAAAATCTGGCCTCAGTGTGACCTTGGACAAGTCATTTAACCCTGTTTGTCTCCTTTTCCTCATTTATAAAATGAGCTGGAGAAGGAAATGGCAAAGCACTTCAATATCTTTTCCAAGAAAATTCCAAATGGGATCATGAAGAGTTGACCACAACTAAAACAAGTGAATAACAAAATGTAGGGAAAAAAACTGGGGATTCATACTTGGAAACTGTGGTTAGAACTGGTTGTGTGCCTCTTTGTACAGGCATAATTACTGAGCAAGGAACTACTCCCCAACATTGATCCTAAGTAGAGATGTGGTTGGATAGTAGGATTTATATTTCTATAAAGAGTAAACAGTCAATTCACTGGAGTGGTAAAGACAGAAGAGCTCCCTTTTCTTTTTGAGGCTGTGATCACCACATTCTGGGACTGTGGAAACCAAAGTCTGGCAGGGTCTCACTGGCTAGAAAGGCTTTCAGTGTGGGCTAGATAGTGTGGGGGGGGGGAGGTGTGGGGGGGTGCACCGTTGTTTACAAAAGTAATGTTATGACAGGAGAACACTCAAATTCCTATAATTCTGTGGGTATCAGGGCATATGAGCAAAGCTGAAGACAATGAGATTTATAGGGGAGTAAAGGGATTTCGGGGAGGCAAAGGAGTTGCATTGGCCAGATGGGACTTCTGTAAGTCTACATGATGGGGTTTAAAACATAAAAATGGTGGCAAAGACCTAGGTCAGGGCTTTTTAAACTTTTTCCACTCTCAACCACTTTTTACCCAAGAAATTTTTACATGACGCTAGGTATATATGAATATAAAATAGGAATACAAATCAAACATTTACTGATAATAAATGATAGTTTTGTGACCCCCACATTGAGTTATGAGGCTTCACATGGGATTACAAATCACAGTTTAAGAAGTGAGGGTCGAGGCAATAATTGCTGACAAGTCTAAGCCAGGATTAGAAGTTTCTGGGCTGGGCACTTAGGAGTCAGAATAAAGAGAGCAGACATTGGAACAATGTAAGCAAGCAAATCACTCTAGGTCATCAGCTGGACACGAATGGACCTGGGCCAATATGTCCAATTCTACCAATGTTCCCAAGTCTTTTTCTCTTGGTGATACAAGTTTTGTTTATACCTGGTGGGAAAAGGGATTGGTCTTCCTTGTAATCCAGAGTTGGGTGGTTTGTAATGTGGTACTGGCCAGCTCCAAAGTCAAGAAGGTCTGTGTTCATGCCCACTTCTGATACCCACTGGCTATGGGACACATTGCAGGGAAGTACCTGCCTGCACTGGTAAGGAAAGGGAATTTCCTCACTGAGGAGCTCCCCAAAGGAGTGAAATCACCATGTTTAGTCACTATATCCAAAGTTAAATGTCTACTGGTAGCTTTAATGGACTAATCATAATTTAATGCTATATAACTGAGCCAAATTCTGATGTTCCCAGGATGACATATGGACTAACTTCACTGTTTCCTAAGACTGAAACTGCCAAGAGGAGAGAACTCCAGGAACCTGACTTGACACACAGAGCTATAGTAACAGTAATTATATATCCATCCAGATGTTACAGTAGCCATTCTAATCCAAGAGAATCCTTTTCTCTCTGCTAAATGCTTGCTTTGTTTAGTTTGCATTTGAAATTGTGGCTCTTTTAAATAAAGCTTATTTATTTGTAATTTATTTTTAACATGAATTTTTAAAAACATTTTGAGTTCCAAATTCTTTTCTTCCTTACAGCCTCTTCCTGACCCATTCAGAAGGCAAGCAATATGATGTCAATTAGAGATGTAAAGTCAAGCAAAACATATTTCTATATTAGCTATGTTTAACAAAAAAAGCAAGAAAAACAAAGAAAGTGAAAATAGTATGCTTTATAATTCATGAGCCTGTAGTTCAAGTTTATCAGTTCTTTTTTTGGAGGTAGATAGCATTTTTTCATCATAAGTCTTTCAGAATTGTCTTAAATCATGGTATCTTTAAGAATAGGTATGTCATTCACATTTGATCGCCATAAAACTTTGCTGTTACTATTCTATAATGTTCTCCTGATTCTGCTTCTTTCATTTTGCATTAGTCTTCCCAGGTTTTTTTCTAAAAACCATCCTGCTTGTATTTTCTTATAGCCTACTACTATTCCATCACAATCATATATCATGACTTGTTCAGCCATTCAATGATATGGTGGGAGATGCTGGACTATTCCTAGTTTCTTCCAAACTGCTTTTCAGTTTTTCAACAGAAATTGCTCCTTTTAATTTAAGGTCAAAATGAAATTACTTTCCTTTCTTTTCTCTTTTGTGCTTTGGAATGTTTCCTTATCTGATTATTTTTTATCAGTTTTGATAAAGGAGAAACTGTTTTCTTCACAACAAATGCTTTATATCAAGATATCCAATTGTGTGATTGGACATGTGTGATGTGTATTGGATTACTTACTGTCTTGGGGAAGGAGGAAATAAGGGAAAGAGGGAGAAAAGGAATGTTGAGAACTATATTTACATATAATAGGAAAAAATACTATTGAGGAAAAAAGTTCATATCTAAGTAGCTGCTGTACATGGTCTTGGATGGTGAAAGACTGGGTCTTTCCCTTATTTGAATAAACTGACTTTAAAAATAGCCCAGCTTTAGACATTTTAAAATTGTATTCTGCACAGTCTCAACCCTATGTCATGCTTTTCTTTTATGATTACAATCTAGGGTTTTTTTTTTTTTTTTTTTTTTTTTTTAAAGAAAGAAAGAAGAGAGAGGGGGAAGGGAGGGTGGGAAGGAAAGAAGGAAACAAGGAAGGAAGAAAGGAAGGAAGGAAGGAAAGAGGGAAAGAAGGATGGAAGGAAGAAAGAAAAAATGAAAGGAGAGAGGAGAGGATAGAAAAGGGAAGAGAAGGAGAGAGGAAGAAAAGAAAGAAGGATGAATAGAAAGAAGAGAGGGAGGGAAGGAAGGAGAGAGGAAAGTAATAAGGAAAGAAAGAGAGGGAGAGAAAAAAGGAAGGAAAGATGGAAGGAAAAGGAAAAGATAGAAGAAAAGGAAAGAGAGGAAGGAAAGAAGGAATGAGATAGTGATAGGGAGCAAGGGAAGGAGATTAGAAAATAAAGAAGGAGGGGGCAGCTGGGTGGTGCAGTGGATAGAGCACCAGCCTTGAATCCAAATCTGGTCTCAGACACTTAACACTTCCTAGCTGTGTGACCCTGGGCAAGTCACTTAACCCCAGCCTCAAAAAATAAATAAATAAATAAAATAAAGAAGGGATAGAGAGAAAGGAAGGAGTGAGAATGGGAGAAAAGGGAGTGAGGAAGGAATGAAAAAGGTAGGAATAGAAGGAAGGAGGAAGAGAAGGAAGGAAAGAGGAGTGAGAAAGATGAGAGAAGGAAGGAAGGAAGAAAAAAGAAGAGAGGGAGGGATTGGATGAAAGGGAAGGAGATTAGGAAGGAAAGAAGAAAGGGATGGAGGAAGGAAGGAAGGAAAGGAAGAAGAAATGGGTGAAAGGAAAGAGGAAGAGGAGGGAAGGAGGAACAAAAAAGAAATGAGAAGAAAAAGAAAAGAGTAAGAAATGGAAGGAGAAAGGAAGGAAAGAAGGAAAGCAAGAAGGAGGGATGGGGTTGAAGGGAAAAAGGTTAGGAATGAAAGAGAGAAAGAGGAAGAGAGGGAGGAAAGGAGAAAGGAAGAAAGGGAAAGGAAGAGGAAGAAAAGGAGAAAAGAAAGAAAGAAAAATTTATTTCTGGAAAGTGACAGTCCAAATCAAATTACTCAGGATGCTGTGGTTTTTCTTTTTTTAATTAGTTGTATTCCAATCCTTCCCACCCATCTCTGTTACACCCACAGCCCCCATACCCCATCATCCTTAGGGCTAGCCCTACAGTGAAGTAGGGTACATGTTCAATAAAAATTCACTGGAACTGATGAGAAAGAGGAAGAAAGTTCCTTTTGAATCCAGAAAAAATTCTGAATTATGGGTTACTGTGTTCCTAATACTATGTGATTAATAGCAAGTTATTCAGGGTTGCCATTTTCAAGTATATATAATAAACTTAAACTTGCAGCTGACAAAGCATTATTAAGCACCAACTGTTCCTCAGCTATGCTGGCACGTACATTGCAGATTCTGGCTCTACTTCCACTAAGTCTGGTGTGGGGTAGAAGTGCCAATGGAGCTCTTGTTTCAATAGGAGCTCCCAGACTAAGAAGACTTATAGTCTCGGCCCATCAACAGCACATGAAGACTAAAATGATTTTTTTTTTAATCTTTCTGAAGCCAACTTTTTGCTTTTATTTAATTTTTTATTGACAGAACATATGCCTGGGTAATTTTTTACAACATTGTCCCTTGCACTCATTTGTCTTTCAACTTTTCCCTTCCATTCCTCCAACCCCTCCCTCCCCTAGATGATAGTCTAAAGCATGTTAAACGTGTTAAAGTATATCCTAGATACAACATATGTGTGCAGAACTGTACAGTTCTCTGCTTGCACAAGAAGAATTGGATTCAGAAGGTAAAAATAACCTGGGAAGAAAGACAAAAATGCAATTAATCCACATTCATTTCCCAGTGTTCCTTCTCTGAGTGTAGCTGATTCTGTAGCTGATTCTGTCCATCATTGATCAACTGGAACTGAATTAGATCTTCTCTATGTTGAAGATTTCCATTTCCATCAGAATACATCCTCATACAGTATTGTTGTTGAAGTGTATAATGATCTCCTGGTTCTGCTCATAAAATGAAATTTTGAACACCAGATGATGAATGTTTTCAGCCATCTCCACTCAACAATTAGGGTATGGAGTGGCTGCCATCTGTACTAATGAAGAGTTCTGTGCTGGTTGGAGTCTGGGAAGGCTTAAAGTCTAGGCCCGGCAATAACACATGAAGACCAGAATGAAAATTTGAATATCAGGTGATGAATGTTTTCAGTCACTTCCACTCAACAATTAAGACATAGAGTGACTGCCATCTGTACTAGTAAGAGTTTTGTGCTAACTGGAGGCTGGGCACAGTCCACATCAAAGAAGGATATAAAACAATCCCAAAGTGGAGTGGACCACCCCAGTAGCTAATGACTCTCATCCCTCCTGTAGCAAAGTCTCATTAGCCTCTTGTCAGGACCATTCTGGTTATTTTTGGTCAGGTAGATATCTAGTCTAAAGGGCTCTAAGCCCACTCCAGTTCTGCTATGATATTACCCATCACAGCTTCCTTCTGAGTCAATATATCCAAATGGATATAATACATATAAAATGTTTTACAAGATGTAGACATCAGCTATTATTGTTAGATATGTATATCAATAAAACAACGGAGAGATGCCCAGTGGGTTTGGATAGGCTGCACCTGCTCATTGCCCATAAAACCCTGGGCTCCAAGGGAAGTAGGAAAAAGGATGTTGTTAGAGAGATGTGGGACTAGAAAAAGAACTGGATCAGTCATATGGGGAGAATAAAGCATAACTAAGTGGCATCTGATGCACAATGTCAAGAGATCCACAGAAATGTCAAATAAGCATGATGGAAGAAACCAAGAGCATGCTGGAGCCAGCTCATGAGTCAAGAGTTAAATCTTCGGTGTGAGCATTGAACAACAGGAAATGCTACAAATCGGGGCTTGATTTTCTGATTGTATTGACTAAAGAAAGTAATGAAGCAACTGTTAATAATGCAGATGAAATATAAATGTGTAGCACATACATTTATGTGTGTATTTGTAAATCCGACTGTTAAATATTTACCAGCTTACAATTGGGTGGTTTCCTGTGGAATATTTATAGGAAGTCATGGCAAAGAGTAGTACAAGATGAGAACCTGTAAATGAGTGGAAATCTCAGTCACAGAGGGAGAGTTCACATGAGTTCATTCATTATGAGTAGGTGCAGCTCACACCTACCCTATATTGCTCCTCTCCTGTCAATTTCTTCCCTGAGTCTTATTGTTCCTTCAGTGACCTGAAGTGGAGTCAGGATCTTCCATATTCTCTCTTAAAACGGAAAACCAGAAGTGCTTCAAGGGCCCTAAGGTCTGAATCAACTCCAGAGCACAGAGATACTTTTGAAGAGACTGAACTCCTTTTTCTCACTCCAGTCCACTCTGCCCCATCCCTCCTGTAGGCAAAGGGAATTGCTCTTCACCAATGAGAAAATAGTTTTATACCAATGGGCTAGGGGACTTGGTTTATATTCATATTTACTAATCCCTGGCAGAAATGCCATCTTTCCTTCAATTATGAATGTAGAAAACAAACATGGCCCTGAGAAGGGGTCCTTAGGCTTCAGATTGTCAAAGGGGTCAGGACACTTACGGAGAACTTTTCCTTTAGGGTAAGCTAGGCTATATTTCTGTATTTTCTCGTCAATTGATTAAATTCCAACAAATCTTGTAATTACTCACCTAAGCTCAGGTCCTCGCATCAGTTATTTATTTAAGAAACATCCTTCTCAGTGGTTGGTACTCAAATCCAGCAAGATGCTGGAACAGGCTTGTACTGGCTTATGAGAATTACTCATTGAATTTTCAGTGGGAACATTTATACCTCAGAAATGCTTCAAACCAGAACTTGATTTGTTCTTTTGTTGATTTCCAGACTTAAAAATGTGATAGAGAAAATGTTAGTAATACAGATAAAATTGAAAAGTGTCATGTATATATTGTTTTCTGGAGAACTAGTTGTTAAAACATTTACCAGCACACCTCTGCTCACATCTCTCTCTATTTTAAATCCTAGAATAAATAATATTGAGGTTACTAAATGTTTAATTTATTAACAGTGGTGTCAATCATTAAACAAGGATATAGATAATTATTTACAATACCCTACCAGTGAGAATGGGCACATTGATGAGTCACTTCAAACCTTTCTTCTAACTGCAGATGATTTTTCTTCACTTCTGAGAATGCAGTCCCACAACGTTTGCTTCATTCAAGATAATGGGTATAGTTGTTTTTTTAAATAAGAATTATACTCATACTCGCTTTCTGTCTCTTAATTAGTCTCTCACTGTAACATGAAAAAAATTCTTTACCAATTTTAATAATTGCCGTTGAATGGTAGGTGCAATTATTATTCTCCTAGTATTTCTGCTCTTTAAAAGACTGTAACCATTTTTATAGTCTGTAATAGAATCTTTTGAAACAGGATACACACATATGTATACATATATTATATCTTTTGGAACATGGATTATATATATATATATATATATATATATATATATATATATATATATATATATATCATTATTACAGAGTATATGTATATACTATATACATATGTGTTTGTATACACACTATATAAATATACACCAGCATCACCATTACCACCTGCCCCGCATCAATATGTATAACAAGGGTTTGGACTTTGAGAACTGATTTTCATTCTGGGATTTGCAATTCAGAGGGACAAGCATTCATTCCCCTCTTCATTTTGAGAAAAATTTGGAACTGTGGAACTGGAAGCTGAGCTTGAGTCATGCCCCCAAATTCTTTTTTATTTTTTTTTTCATTTTAATAGTTTTTATTTACCAGATATATACATGGGCAATTTTTCAGCATTGACAATTGCCAAACCTTTTGTTCTAATTTTTCCCCCTTCCCCCCCTCCAGATGGCAGGTTGACCAATACGTTAAATATGTTAAAGTATAAATCAAATACAATATATGTATACATTCCAAATAGTTCTTTTGCTGTACAAAAAGAATTGGACCCCAAATTCTTTTTTTAATAATAGTTTTTTTATTTTTAAAATACATGCAAAGATAGTTTTCAGCATTCACCCTTGCAAAAACTTGTGTTCCAAATTTTTCTCCTTCCCTTTCCCCTATACCCTCCCCTAGACAGCAAGTAATCTAATCTCTTTTAAATATATGCAATTAATTCTTCTATACATATTTCCACATTTATCATGCTGCACAAGAAAAATCAGATTAAAAAATGAGATGAAAAAAAAGCAAGAAGGAGAAAATACTACATCAGTCCCCACAGTGCTCTCTTTAGATGGTGATGGCTCTCTCCATCACAAGTGTATTATAATTGGTCTGAATCACCTCATTGATGAAAAGAATCATACCCATCACAGTTGATTATCACATAATCTTGTTGTTGCTGTATTCAATGATCTACTGATTCTACTCACTTCACTTGGTATCAGCTCATGTAATTCTCTCCAGGCCTCTCTGAAATCATGCTGCTAATCATTTCTTATAGAACAGTAATATTCCATAACATTCATATGCCATAATTTATTCAACCATTCCCCAACTGATCATGGCCAGGAATTCTTAAAGGGATATACGCAATCTGAGAGACAACTGTGAAGGAGAAGGGACTTCAAGGCTATAGCAGCAGTAGCAAGCTTGATTTTTATAAGTAACTGAAAAAGCATTTATTAAGTGCCTACTATATGTTGGAAACTAGGGATACAAAAACAAGAGAGGCAGCCTCTGTCCTCAAAAAGCTTTCCAGTCAGGGGACAGAACACACACCAAAGTTACCAAGCAAAGGAGCTTTGACCTAGGCAGTCACAGGAATTAGGGGGTCCCAGTGGAGGGAAGGTAGGCAGATGAGAGAGTTATAGGGCAGCAGCAAGGGGAGTATTATTTTGATTAATATCCCCAGCAAAGAAACAAGAAGTGGAAAGAGGAGAGGGACAGGTGACAAGCCCTCACCAAGCAGGGCTTGGTGTCCTGATGGATAGTTTCATGGAATGTGAAATTTGGACTGAGATTGGCTGGTTATAGTGGATTGAGATGAGTGGTTCATAGGTCAGACTCATACAACTTGGTCACTTCATTCCCAAGACCCATAGTGGGTAGGTTATGGATAGGGGGCAACATAGTCTCTAGAGGTCACATACAGTGTCTCTGTTCCAGGTGGGGAAAAGCAAGTATCAACTAGGCAGATGGCACATACCCATGGGGGACAGATCCTGGTGAATAGCTGCAGGGGAAATGATAAGTTACACCTTATTTCACTCAATTCTCATGACAACCCAAAGTATTGTAGACCTTATTATCTTCATTTTACAAATGAGGAAACTGAGTGTCAGAGGGGTAAATGATTTCACTAAACTTCACACAGTCAAGTGTCTGAGGCGACATTTAAATGTAGTTCTTCTCTTTCTTTTTTAATTAAAATATTTTTGGTTCCAAATTTCTTCAAATTTTTTATTGATTTCTCTTGATAATTCTGACTTTTTTTTTCTTTTAGATGAGGAACAAAAAAAATTTTTTTTGGTAGTTCTGTAAAGTGATTCTTTGGTATTTTGATTAATATGACACTGAATAAGTAAATTAATTTAGGTAGTGTTGTCATTTTCATTACAGCAGATCTTTTCCAACTCCAAATTCATCAGCCTTTAACGTTCTCCCTTTCTACTATTCACCACTGTTTCTTATAAATGTGATGTCTCAGTGTTACTGGGAGAGTAAAGAAGACCTGGGTAGTTGAGAGTCTGGATCAAGAGTCCGAGGATTTGAGTTCAAATTCCAGCTATCCTACCTGCTACCTACATTATTTGGGCTCAGTTTTCTTATCTGTAAAGTAAGGGGTTGGAAAAAGGAAAGCTCTAAAAGAATCCTACATATCTCCAGGTGGAGAGTGGACATTAATGAATTATTCTTCAGAATGGGTTGAGTTACTGTTGTGAAAACAGTAAGAATTAACTTGGGAGTAGCCTGAGGTGCAGGTCTGACTCTTGAGGGACTACTCTTCCCACAACAAAAGGAGCTGCTATAAATATGTTTGAACATTTGGGTCCTTTTCTTTTTTCTTTGATCTCCTCAGGTTATAGACCTCGGAGTGGAATTGCTGGGTCAAAAAGTATACACAGTTTTATAGCCCTTTGGGCATAGCTCCAAGTGAAAAAGACAAGACCCTCTTAAATTCCAAGCAGGGAGTTTGGGAGATTTTGTAGGTCTTTGAGCAAGGAATAATTTGGGCTGTGGAGCAGGACATATCTCCCAGATCTATGCATGCATAGACAGATCCCTTGCAGAGAAAGGGAGCTTCGTGGAGGAGAAAGAGCCTGGGGTCGGTTTGGCTGGGGAGGGGCAACCACCAAACCCTCTGCTCCTAAAAGCAAGGAACCCTGGGACTGGATGGGAGCTAGCTCAGAGGGTTAAGTGGGGCTCCTTGAACAGGCTGCCCACACATCTGGATTCTGTTAAAACACAGTCATATGCTTATCTGCTTATTGACTTAAGCATCATTCTTCCTTACATTCCTCATCCCACTTAGCAGGACAGAAATGGGTAGAATGGGATTCCTACATCACTTTGCAGCATCAATCCAGCCAATCAGCCCTGAGCTAGGTCAGGTCTTCCGGAGACACCGGAGCCGACAAAGAGCCCAGAGTAGACTTTGTGAAGTGAGACAAAGCAGGTGTCTGCACTCCAGGGCAGGATTGAGCTACAAAAAGCAAAGGCCAAATGGTCTTGTCTATTTCTGGGCCATGTGGATGATGGTGTTCTCTCATCCATCATCAGTGGATGCATTCCAGGGAACCAGTCAATTGGTAGTGATTCCACATTGAAGATCTTTGACACACGACATTGGGCAAATGTTTTGACCTCTTCAGGTCTTGGTTTTGTCCCCTGTAAAATAAAGTTTCTCTAATCTCTCTAATACTCCAGCTACTCTATATTTATCTTATGTGTATATAGTGATTTATATGTTGTCTCCTCCTTTAGACTGTGAGTTCCTGGAAAGCATTATTTTCAGCTAAACCATATCATCAAACCAGGTAAAGGGAAACCAATGAACCACAAACTCTTTGGTAAATTAGGGGGGTATCTGCCGCTAAGCACTGAAGATTTCATATAACAGTATGGATATATGAGAGCAATTTGTTTCAAGAGCTATGAAGCAGGTGCTGTAGAGCACTTACAGCTTGGTCAGACATTGATGATGTCAAAGTCATCCTTTGCATTCTGGGACATCTTCAGTCATCTTGACTTTTGCCTTGCCATTAGACTTTGACAACACTAGAAGAGAGAGTAAGGTTAAGGACTTTGTGCAAATCTTCCTCATTTAAAAAACGGATGAGTCAAGACAACCCTGGTGATATCATTGGTCCTCTTCAAAACAAAGGACAAATGATGGTCTTAGCTCTTTTCAACAATGAGGTGATTCAAGACAATTCCAAAAAAACTTGTGATGGAAAGTGCTGTCAGCATCTAGAGAACTGTGGAGATTGAATGTAAATCAAAGCATAAAATTTTCACCTTTTTATGTTGTTTGCTTTTTTCTTTCTTTCTTGTGTTTTTCTTCCATTTTAATCTATTTTTTCTTGTGCAGCATGATGAATATGGAAATATGCTTAGAAGAATTGTACATGAAACATATAGGATTGTTTGCTGTTTGGGGGGAGGGAGGAGGTAAAAGAGGGAGGGAGAAAAATTTGGAATATAAAGTTTTGCAAAGGTGAATGGTGAAAATTCTCTTTGCATGTATATGGAAAAATAAAACAGAGACTATCTTTTGCCTTTCATTCAGTTCCTTTCTTTAGGATAGAAGGGATGTTCGGGAAGAACTTTTTATATGAAAGAAATTTTTAAAAAGAAACAAAGGATAAATGATATTCCTAGTGCTTAGTGCAGGGCCTGGAACATAGTAGTCACTTAATGAATGCTTGTTGACTGACATTCTCTGTTCTAAAACCATTTCACTGAAAAAATCATTGTGGAGGATTTCAAGTCAGGAAAGCTAGGTTTGAATGCTGGCTCTGTCTCTTAGTAGTTGTGTGACTTTGGACAAATGATCTAAACTCCTTGAACCCCAATTTCTGTGTCTGTAAAATGGGGATGGTCACCCTCACACCAACTCCTTTCTGGGGTTATTGGGAAGTATTGTATATAAGGGAACTTGTATTATTATATTAAACATTTTAGCTTGGGGATCTAGTGATGGGACACAAAGATGGATACCTCCCAGGGAAGATCAGGGTTTAATTAGCCAACATTTATTTCATTTAAATTTTTTTCTTTTATTCTGAACTTAATAAGTATTAAATAAAATGAACCTTTCCTTATACAGTTAGAACAAAAAGAATAAATGTAACTTTCAAAGCTGCTCTGCTTGTCTATAATTCCTTTTTGGTCATTTTTTTCTTTCCTATTCATTTAAAAAATATATTTAACAAGCCATTCTCCAATTGATAAATGGTCAAAGGATATGAACAGACAATTTTCAGATGAAGAAATTGAAACTATTTCTAGTCATATGAAAAGATGCTCCAAATCACTATTCACCAGATAAATGCAAATCATGACAACTCTGAGATACCACTACACACCTCTCAGATTGGCTAAGATGACAGGAAAAGATAGTGACAAATGTTAGAGGGAATGTGGGAAAAGTAGGATACTAATACATCATTGGTGGAATTGTAAACAGATCCAACCGTTCTGGAGAGCAATCGAGAATTGTGCTCAAAAAGCTATCAAACTGTGCATACCCTTTGACCTAGTTCTGTTTCTGGGGGGCTTATACCTCAAGGAAATCTTAAGGGGATAAAGAAATCCTCATGTGCAAGAATGTTTGTGACAGCCCTTTTTGTAGTGGCCAGAAACTGGAAACTATGTAGATGCCCATCAATTGAGAATGGCTGAATAAATTGTGGTTTATGAATATTATGGAATATTATTGTTCTCTAAGAAATGACCAGCAGGATGATTTCAGAAAGGCCTGGAGAGACTTCCATAAACTGATGCTGAGTGAAATGAGCAGGACCAGGAGATCATTGTATACTTCAACTACAATACTACATGAGGATCAATTCTGATGGACGTGGCCATCTTCAACAATGATTCAAACCAAATCAATTCCAATACAGCAGTAATGAACTGAACCAGCTACACCCAGCGAAAGAACTCTGGGAGATGACTATGAACATAGTATTCCCAATCCCTCTATTTTTGTCTGTCTGCATTTGTGATTTCCTTCACCGGCTAATTGTACACCATTTCAAAGTCTGATTCTTTTTGTGCAGCAAAATAATTGTATGGACATGTATATGTATATTGTATTTAATTTATACTTTAACATATTTAACATGTATTGGTAAATCAGCTATCTGGGGGAAGGGGTGGGGGGAAGAAGGGGAGAAGTTGGAACAGAAGGTTTTGCAATTGTCAATGCTGAAAAATTACCTATGCATATATCTTGTAAATAAAAAGGTATAAGAAAAAAAAAAAATAAGAATGTGAACATCAGAAAGGACTTAGGTGGCATCCCATACACCAATCCCTGCTCTCACTTGTCTGCTGACAAGCAGACCAGCAAGCCTCTGTGTGAAGCCCTCCAAGACAGGGATCTCACTACCTCCAAAGGCAACCCGTTCTACACTGAGGTAGCTCTCAAGGTTAGGAAGATCTTCCTGACATGGACCTATTTTTACATCTGTAAACCTCCTCCCCTTTTTCTGCCTCCAGAAGCCAGGCAGAACAAGTTTATTCCCTATGTCACATGACAAGATTTCAAAAGCTTGAATTTATGGTAATTTCAGTCAATTATTTCAATTGATCTTATACCCATGAACTCAAGGTTTACACCATCCTAGTCATTCTCATTTGAATGAGGTTATTAATGTCCTTTTTAAGCTTTGGTGGCCAGAATTGAACTCAACACTCAAGATATAGATTTTCCATGGATCAATGGTTCAGAGAGACAGTAGCCTCCTTGGAACTTCCATCCCTTCTCATGCAGCCCAAGATGCTTCATCTTTTTGGTTGTCACATTATACTGCTGTGAAGCTTGTAATTCACTAAAAGCCCCAGATCTTTTTCAGAATAACTGGTATTTAACCAAGACTCCTTTACCTTGTATTTCTGAAGTTGACTTCTCAAATTCAAATGTAAGACTTTACATTTATTTCAATCGAACTTTACCGTAATCAATTTAATCTAATATTCTCCATCTTTAGGGATATCCTAATTGCTCCGCCACCATTCCAATCCACTTCACCAATTTAGTTTAATCATCAATTTATTTTTCTTCTTTTTTCCTATTTTCTTAGCCTTGTCAGCTACGTTCTCTTTTTTCTTCTTTCTTAAGGTTTTCTTTTCAGGTCTCAATCCCTTAATCATTTTTGAAGTTGGTGTTTCCTTTCTGACCTTTTCTCACAGAAGCCAGAAGTAGAATCTTGACGCAGAGATTGCTTTTCATGGTATAAGGGATAGCATACTAGAACTGGAATCAGGAAGATCTCAGTTCAAATCATGCTTAATAGATTTGTGATTGAGCAAGGCATTTAATCTCTCTAAGTGACAGTTTAGGTATAAATGGAGATCCTGTAAATAGCACCTCTTTCTCTGAGCTATGAGAATCAAATGAAATACCATATGTATAGTGCTTTGTAAAGCACTATAAAATATGAGCTTTTATTAGTATTATTTCTCAATTTATCCAATTTTGTCTTCCCCAAATCCAGTCTCTGGTTTTCCTTACAAGTCCAAATTCTTCCACATTACCTGTACATTTACATTTTTTCCTTATTTACCTCAAGTCCTTTTCTTTCCTCCCGTCCCTCTTCCACAATTGTTTCCCATATAAAAGTTGAACTTCCCTTCAATGAAGCAAATTCAAGAGCTCTACTACTGGTTCTCCAACAATCCTTCAGTATCTGGATGGCATTTGTTGAGAGATCCACATCCAGTTGGCCAGCAGCTAGAGCTCAAGGACCGAAGTATGTTAAGAGAGATACAGTGCTCTGGAGGCAGAAGGACCTGAGTTGAAATCTGGCCTTAAACACTTGATACTTACTACCTGTGTGACCTGGGCAAGTTACTTAACCTTAATTGCTTTGCCAGAGAGAGAAAGAGACAGAGACAGACAGACAGAAATTCCATTCAAAATAACAGTCGATAGTATCAAATATTTGGGAATATATCTACCAAAGGAGAGTCAGGAATTATATGAGCAAAATTACAAAACACTTGCCACAAAAATAAAGTCAGATTTAAATAATTGGAAAGACATTCAATGTTCTTGGATAGGCCGAGCGAATATAATAAAGATGACAATACTCCCCAAACTAATCTATTTATTTAGTGCTATACCAATCAGACTCCCAAGAAACTATTTTAGTGACCTAGAAAAAATAACAACAAAATTCATATGGAAGAATAAAAGGTCGAGAATTGCAAGGGAACTAATGAAAAAAAAGTCAGAGGAAGGTGGTCTAAGTGTACCTGATTTAAAGCTATATTACAAAGCAACAGTCATCAAAACCATTTGGTATTGGCTAAGAAATAGACTAGTTGATCAGTGGCATAGGTTAGGTTCACAGGGCAAGATAGTGAATAAAAATAGCAATCTAATCTTTGACAAACCCAAAGATCCCAAATTTTGGGATAAGAATTCATTATTTGACAAAAACTGCTGGGAAAACTGGAAATTAGTATGGCAGAAACTAGGCATGGACCCACATTTAACACCACATACTAAGATTAGATCAAAATGGGTCCAAGATTTAGGCATAAAGAACGAAATCATAAATAAATTGGAGGAACATGGGATGGTTTACCTCTCAGACTTGTGGAGGAGGAAGGAGTTTGTGTCCAAGGGAGAACTAGTGACCATTATTGATCACAAAATAGAAAATTTTGATTACACCAAATTAAAAAGTTTCTGCACAAACAAAACTAATGCAAACAAGATTAGAAGGGAAGTAACAAATTGGGAAAAAATTTTTACAGTTAAAGGTTCTGATAAAGGCCTCATCTCCAAAATATACAGAGAATTGACTTTAATTTATAAGAAATCAAGCCATTCTCCAATTGATAAATGGTCAAAGGATATGAACAGACAATTTTCAGATGACGAAATTAAAACTATTTCCACTCATATGAAAGAGTGTTCCAAATCACTATTGATCAGAGAAATGCAAATTAAGACAACTCTGAGGTATCATTACACACCTGTCAGATTGGCTAAGATGACAGGAACAAATAACGATGAATGTTGGAGGGGCTGTGGGAAAACTGGGACACTGATGCATTGTTGGTGGAGTTGTGAAAGAATCCAGCCATTCTGGAAAGCAATCTGGAATTATGTCCAAAAGTTATCAAACTGTGCATACCCTTTGACCCAGCCATACTACTACTGGGCTTATACCCCAAGGAACTACTAAAGAAGGGAAAGGGTCCTGTATGTGCCAAAATGTTTGTGGCAGCCCTTTTCATAGTGGCTAGAAGCTGGAAGATGAATGGATGTCCATCAATTGGAGAATGGTTGGGTAAACTATGGTATATGAATGTTATGGAATATTATTGTTCTATAAGAAATGACCAACAGGAGAAATACAGAGAGGCTTGGAGAGACATCAACTGATGCTGAGTGAAACGAGCAGAACCAGAAGATCATTATACACTTCAACAATGATACTGTACGAGGATGTATGCTGATGGAAGTGGATTTCTTCAACATAGAGAAGAGCTAATCCAATTCCAATTGATTAATGATGGACAGAACCAGCTACATCCAGAAAAGGAACACTGGGAAATGAATGTAAACTGTTATTTTTACCTTCTGAATCTAATTCTTCCTGTGCAACAAAAAATTCGGTTCTACACACATATATTGTATCTAGAATATACTGTAATATATTTAATATATATAAGACTGATTGCCATCAGGGGGAGGGGGTTGGGGGAGGAAGGGAAAAAATCTGAATAGAAGTAAGTGCAAGGGATAATGTTGTAAAAAATTACCCATGCATATGTACTGTCAAAAAAATGTTATAATTATAAAATAAAATAAAATTAAAAAAAAAAAAAAGTGATGAGTAGTCCATCTCTGTCATCCGTTATCACTGCTCATTCATAATCTATCCCTTGTATTGCCCTCCTTTAACTCCCAAAGTAGCTTTTTTCTTTCAAAAAGCCCTTTAAAGTGACCTCAACATTCCAGTCTAGTCTCAGCTCATTTTTAAATTTGAATGTTCTTGAAATGGTTATAGTAGTGTTAGAATTCTTTAAAAATTATACCAACTACCCAACAAGGATTTATTAAGCACATGTTTCATGCCAGGCACTAAGCTAGGCACTGGAATGGAAATATGTATGTGTGTGTGTTGGGGGGGTGTTACAGAGACAAAGCTGAAACATCCCTACCCTCAAAGAAATCATATCTCATGAGAGCACATTTTTTGATCTTGGATCCTCAGACCAGTAAAGAGTCTGTGGATAGCTTTCAGGGGGTCCTTGAACTTGGATAGGAAACAATTAGATATTTTTCATTAACCTCTTAACTGAAAGTCAACATTTCCTTCAATTGTGAGTTAAAAAAGAGTAACATGATTCCGAGAAGGATCCCTCCTGGCCTTTACTAGACTGGCTGCCAAAGGGGTGTGGCTAGCAAGAAGGCTGAGATCCTTTGGTAGGGGAATACAATATATTCACCAGTAAATAATAAAAAATATGATAAAGTGATTTCAAGAGAGAGAGAGAAAGAATGACAATAATTGGGTAGATCAGGAGAGATCAATCAATTAATCAATAAGTATTTATGGAGTACCTACACTGTGCCAAGCAGTCTTCTAGGCCCTGGGAGAAGGCAGAATGCTAGCTTTGCATTTAGTCCTCACATGGTCAGATGTTACTGCGGGTTCCCATTCCCCGAGGGCCTCTCCAGTGCCTTTGTTTGATTGGTTTCAGCACTTATCCCTTATATGGCCTTTCCCTTAGTCCCAAAATAAGCTTTTTTTCCCTAGGAGGTAGTGCAATCTAGGCATTAGGGACAATCTATGCAAAGTCACAGAGGTGAAAGATAAAAACACCAGTAAGAAAAAAGGCATACAGCTTGCAAAAAGGGGAGAGATATGAAAGACTAGAAAGGAAGGGAGGAGTCATCAAGGAGGGTTTTAAATGCTAAATAAGCAATCAAATACAAACAAGGGACCTGCATTTGATTCCAGCTATAACTGGGAATCACTTGAGTGGCTCTGGAGTTTATTGAACGAATAATCAGACCTGGGCTTGAAGAAGGTCACTTAGGCTATTGTATGGAGTAGGGATTGGAATGGGGAGAGGTTTGAGATAGGGAGACCAAACTGGAGGCTACTGCAACACTCTAGATGGAGGCTTGAGCCAAAGTGGCAGCATGGAGAGAAGCCTACTTAAGGAGAGATGTTGTATAGATAGAAATGGTAAGACTTGGATGTAAAGAATGATCAGGGTAAGGAGTCCAGAATGACATAGAGGTTGGAAATCTAGGGGACGGGGAAGATCATTAGCCGTGTTGAAGGAGATGTGTGTGGGACATCCAGTTCTATGTGCCTCAGAAGCAATTTTTTGATTTGGGGCTGGGGCTCAGTAGAGAGAAGAGGAATGAATGTCTCAATCTGGAAATCATCTGCATGGTAATGGTAATTGAACCCATGGGAGCTGGATGAGATCACTGAGAGAGAGAGAGAATAGAGGGCTGAGTAAAGAACCTTGGGGAACATCCACAGTTAGGGGATGGGACATGGATTGCAAGGCCAGCCTAGGAGACTGAGAAGGAGCAGTCAGGCAGGTAGGAGGGGAGTCGGGAAACCATAAAGCACCAAAAGCCAGAGAAGAGAGAAGATGGGGAAAAGTGGCAGATACCGCAGACAAGGCAAGAAGGAAGGATGAGGGCTGAGAAGCAGTGTTGAAGATCTGGCTGGTAACAAGATCTTTGGTAGCTGGAGAGAACAGTTTGGGTGGGATGATGAGGTGGGAAACCAGAGAACAGAATTAAGGAGGGAGTTAATAGGAGAGAATACGAAGTGGACTAAGTGGAGACGGTCTTCTCAAGGTCTGAGAAATGTCCTAGAGATGCAGGTGAGTGAGAGTTGGATTACTACCAACAATAATGATAGTTGACACACATGGCTTTCTAATTTACTAAGTGTCTCACTTTGTATATTATTATGTATCATATCTTTTAAAATTAATAGTTTCTTATTTTCAGGATACATGCAAAAATCGTTTTCAACATTCACCCTTGCAAAATTTTGTGTTCCAAAATTTTCTCCCTCACTTCCCCCCGCCTTCCTCCCTTAGCAAGCAATTCAAATATAAATCAAACATATATCTTTTATGCACAGTTTTTGTACATATGTACATATCTTTTAACTATAGTTGTTCCCCCCCACTCTCCCTCCCCCAGGTAATTGGGATTAAGTGACTTGCCCAGGATCACACAGCTAGTAAGTATTAAATGTCTGAGGTCAGATTTGAACTCTTCAGCACACCATCTAGCTGCCCCCCAAGTCTTTCTATGTAGGATGGCTCCCAGTGTTGGCTAAGGATAGGGCCATGGGGATGATGAGGATCACACTGGAAGCGTCTAAAGAGCTGACATGGAAGAAGGATTCACCTTGTTTGGAGCTTGGGAAACTGCCAGAAGTGCAGAGAGACACATTCCAGCTCCATAAAAGGCAAAACTTCCTAATTCCTAAAGACAGCTTCAAGGAGGAGGTAGTGAGCTCCCCATCACTGTAGGCTGCTTGTCAAGGTCAGTGTAGACAGGGTCTTTTGCTCACACTCATGTGACCCAGATGTCCTGTGCTCTTTCAGTTAACCCTGTGGGAATCCTGCTGTGAGTCAGCTGCCCAGGGGACAGAAAGAAGCCATTGCTGCCCACCTTATGAAAGGAGAGAAAAACGAGACCCTTGAGGGAGTGACATTCCCTTCCTGGTCTGGCAGGATCTAAGCTGGAGTCATCCTGGAGGGAGGGAGGAATTGGCAGCCCTGCTTTGGGCTCTCGCCTGCTCAGTGCCCGGGGCCAGGCTGACACACATGAATGGAGAGTTACTCTTCCTAAATGCCAGTCTAGCTGTGTCCCAGACCTGGATCTGCCATTCCCTCAGGATCCCTGTACCTATTGCTTTTGTTTTTCTTTAATTATTTCTTGATGTCTTTGGCTTTTACCTGTTATTCCTTCATAAATACCTCCCTCTTCCTTTTGTCCTACCCAGAAAGTCATTCCCAGGCCCAAAGAATAAAAAAAAGAATCAGCTCAGCAAAACCAACCAAAACATTGACCATGTCATGTCTGCCAGAGTATACGCTACTCTTTACCCATAGACCCCTTCCCCTCCACACTTTTTTTTTTTTTTTAAAGGGAAGGAGAAATCTTTTCTATATCCTAGTGCCAAGTTTGGTCAGAGAGGGAGAACACAAGCATTTCTTCAGCACCTGGTATGTGCCAGGTCTTGAGTTAAGCTCTTTACACATCTGTCCCCATTTTCAAGAGCTCCAGGTTCCTTCTGCCTCATCAGGTGGCTTTGGAAGAAAATTATGGAGTCAGGGTGGTGAGCTTTCCATCCCCTGGGCAGAAAGCCCAAAGAGGATCAGCTTAAGGTTAGGAGAAGTCTGGTGTGGTGAAAAGAACATTATAATTCTTATAATCAGGAAACCTGCGTTTGAAACCCACTTCTAATATTTGTTCCCTGTCTAACCTTACACAAATCACTTTGTCCCTCTGAACCTCAGTTTGCTTACCTGCCAAATGGGGATAGAGACTGATTTCGGTCTGTGGTCCTCCTCTCCCTCCCAAAAACTCCCACAGAGCAGGGCATCCTTCTGTCAGGAAGGACAAGCCTGGAATTCCTCCCTGTTCCTGCAGTTGAACTGAACTGAAGTAAAGTGAATCAGGGCCAGGAAGCTGGGCTTTCATTCCACCTGTCCTCTGTGACTCTGGTCCAGGGTCTTTCCTTGAAAGATGGCCCAGTTGCTCTAAGGCCTCCTCCATCCTCCCTTCCTCTCTGTGCTTCTGGGAGCTACAACAGAAAAACACTGACCCTGGAATGGGAGACTAGTGTTCCAATCTCACTTCTGACACTTGTGTGATCTTGGTCTCATTTTCCTGGTCACATTTTACTGTGTTGATATATATCATCTCTTCTAGCTATGATCTTATGACCTTGGGAGAATCAAATCTTTTTTAAAAAATTAATTTAATGAATATCTTTTGTTTTTAATGTCACCTTCATTTTTCTTTATACCCATCCTCTCTCAGCCTAGAGAGTCATCTCAAAAATAATGACAAAAAAAATAAAAAAAGAAAGGGAGGGGAGAGAGGAGGAGGCAGTTCTGCAAGAAAGAGAGGGGATGCATGGAGAATAAGTTATTGGGGATTTGAATCCCTTGAGAGGAAGATCATCCTAGGAGTTGACCTCTTTCCCTATGCAATGGGATCCTCCTGATACCTCACTTGCCCCTGAAACTCTTGCCTTGTGGGGAGGGCGGGAAGAAGGGCACAGAGGGCATGGGCAGTAGGCTCCCTCCATGCTCCCTGACCTTTTGGCCTTTCTTGATATACCTAAAACTTAGCCAGGCTCCTGCCATGTGAGCCTGCTTGACATCAGCAGGTCCAGCTCAGAGTTGGGCTGCAGTCTTTGCCTGTTTTCTGCTTTTGCCAATGTGTGTGGATGAGGTTGTGCTCAGGGGGAAAGCTTGCAGCAATGGGTAGTGCCCCTAAGAACAGCATTGCTTGGGCCACCAACGGGGGTCTATACACATGGAAGGACTTGGGATATCCTTGGATGAGCCCAGAGGAGGCTGGCTGACTGTTCTGGGCAGAGGGGACAGCGAGAAAACAGGCAAAGACCAAGTGAGGCAAGGGGAACAAAGAAGATACTGAGAGGGCAAGTCTGGGCAGAGAGAAAGGAGGAAAGGGGGGGCCCAGGGGACTCAGAGCCAACCTTGGAACATGAGGAGGAGGAGGAGGGGAAGCTCAGGTGGACTGAGGGAGCTTTTGTTAGGGGCTGAGGATGTGGGGGACAGCTGTAAGAGGGCTGGGGGGCAGTGAGCCAGAAGCTGTCAGCTATTGCCCCAGACCTTTGAGAGAAGAGCAAAAAAGCCTTTCTGGGGAGGGTGAGCCCTCTGGGTCACTAGAAACGGACTTGGCAGGGTCAAAGAATTTGGTTGAAAGGCAGGGTAACCAGGGCAAGGGGAGAGAGACAGGCCCCTAACATGTAGCCCTGGTTTAACCACACCTGGAGCACTATGTCCAGTTCTGGGGGCCATGATGCTGATACCTTGGAGGGGCAATCAGGACATCGAAGGGCCAGAAATCTGTACCACAGGAACATCAGTGTAAGGATGTGGTACTGTGAAAAGAGCCTTGAAGATAGAGTCACAGGCCATGACTTGAATTTTTAACTCTTCTTACTTCTTCCTAATTCTTAGCAGCTGTCCACTTCTTCATTTGTAGAATGAGTTGTCTCTGACTATTGCAGCACTTCCTCATTCTGAGAATCTGTTCTGGTGACTTGTAAGAGGGGAAGGAAGGAACAGACAGAGATAAAGGGGGGAAGAGAGAAAGGAGAGAGGGGAATGAGAGGAATAGAAGAAATAAGAGGGGGAGGAGGAGAGACAGACACAGAAAGAGACAGAGAGACACAGAGAGAGAGACAGATAAAGGGAGGAAGAAAGGAGAGAGGAATGAGAAGACTAGAAGAAATAAGGGGGAGGAGGAGAGAGAGAGACAGACAAACAGACAGAGAGATAAAGGGGGAAGAGAGAAAGGAGAGAGGGGAATGGGAGGAATAGAAGAAATAAGAGGGGGAGGAGGAGAGACAGACACAGAAAGAGACAGAGAGACAGAGAGAGAGAGACAGATAAAGGGAGGAAGAAAGGAGAGAGGAATGAGAAGACTAGAAGAAATAAGGGAGAGGAGGAGAGAGAGAGACAGACAAACAGACAGAGATAAAGGGGGGAAGAGAGAAAGGAGAGAGGGGAATGGGAGGAATAGAAGAAATAAGAGGGGGAGGAGGAGAGACAGACACAGAAAGAGACAGAGAGACAGAGAGAGAGAGACAGATAAAGGGAGGAAGAAAGGAGAGAGGAATGAGAAGACTAGAAGAAATAAGGGAGAGGAGGAGAGAGAGAGACAGACAAACAGACAGAGATAAAGGGGGGAAGAGAGAAAGGAGAGAGGGGAATGGGAGGAATAGAAGAAATAAGAGGGGGAGGAGGAGAGACAGACACAGAAAGAGACAGAGAGACAGAGAGAGAGAGACAGATAAAGGGAGGAAGAAAGGAGAGAGGAATGAGAAGACTAGAAGAAATAAGGGAGAGGAGGAGAGAGAGAGACAGACAAACAGACAGAGAGATAAAGGGGGAAGAGAGAAAGGAGAGAGGGGAATGGGAGGAATAGAAGAAATAAGAGGGGGAGGAGGAGAGACAGACACAGAAAGAGACAGAGAGACAGAGAGAGAGAGACAGATAAAGGGAGGAAGAAAGGAGAGAGGAATGAGAAGACTAGAAGAAATAAGGGAGAGGAGGAGAGAGAGAGACAGACAAACAGACAGAGAGATAAAGGGGGGAAGAGAGAAAGGAGAGAGGGGAATGGGAGGAATAGAAGAAATAAGAGGGGGAGGAGGCGAGACAGACACAGAAAAAGAGAGACAGAGACAGAGAGACAGACAGATAAAGGGGGGGAGAGAGAAAGGAGAGAGGGGAATGGGAGGAATAGAAGAAATAAGAGGGGGAGAAAGAAACAGAGAGAAACAGAGACAGAGAGAAAGAGAAATAGAAGGGGAGAGGAAACAGAGAGAAAAAGAGAAAAGGAAAAAAGGTAATAGGAGAAAGATGGAGAGGAAAGAGGTAGAAGGGGAGGGTAGACCTTGTAATTCTGAATATTACTACCATGTCTGGAAAAGATGTACTCCTGTCCATCTATTGCCCTGTGTCTCTATTCACTTTCCTTCCTCGGACATTTTTGCCCTAAGTGTAATTAAAATGTGAACTCTTCCAGGGCAAAGACTGCTTTGGTTTTCAATTTATACTCCAAATCCTAATAAAGGACCTAAGCATAATGTAGACTTAATAAATGCTTTTTTTATTCATCCACTCACTTATTCACTTACTCATTCATTCAAGTATTGTTTTCACTGACATCATTGTAGTCTTTGCCCATAACTCTCTCCCAAGGAATTGAGAGGATAGAGAGGTAAGTATACGCCAGTATACTGCTTTCTTTTGTTTTCTTCTTCTTTTCAATAAATAATCCCTATCTAAAAGCTAAAAGATGTCAATCACTTGCCAGTAATATAATAAGAGACAGTAGCTAGCAGCCCTTGATGATATGGGGAAATGCTGGCATGGGGGCTCTTAGCAGATAGAAGAGTCCCAACACCTTTCAGGGGACCCTCTTAGAATCCTGAGAGGAAGGAGGGAGTCAATTATACTTTGACTACTTTATCTATGGGAGTTGGGCGAGGTGTGTGTGGGGGAATGAGAGGGATGCAGGGAAGTCAGAAGAGAAGGCTCCCAGTCTCACTACATCATTCCATTCCCTTCACATATACCCCAGTTGGCTCTCAGACAATGTGTATCCACTTTATTTCTAGGGTTGGTTGTTTTTGTGTTTTTGCTGCCACAAAGAACATTATTATGAATATTCTGGTATAGCTGGGAACTTTTTCTCTTTGACTCAGGTTGTATATCCTGTATTGAGATGACTGGATCGATGGACATGGATAGTTTATTGTTTGTTGCTCAGTCATGTCCAACTTTCTGTGATTCCATTTAGGGTTTTCCTGGTGAATATACTAGAGTAGTTTGCCATTTTCTTCTTCAGATTTTACAGATGAAGAAACTGAGGCAAACAGCGTTAAGTGACTTGCTCAGGATCACACAGCTAGTACATGTCTGATGGACTTTGATTTGAACTCAGAAAGAGGAGTCTTCTTGATTTTAGGTTTAATATTTTATCTATTGTGCCACTTAGCTTGCCCATAGATAGTTTAGTGATTTAAAAATATATATTTACACCTATTACATTTCTTTTCTTTTTTTTTCCCCTTGAGGCTGGGGTTGTGACTTGCCCAGGGTCACACAGCTAGGAAGTGTTAAGTGTCTGAGGCCAGATTTGAAAATTTGAACTCAGGTCCTCCTGAATTCAGGGCTGGTGCTCTATCCACTGCGCCACCTAGCTACCTCTACATTTCTGATGAATCCTTCTCTTCTTCCTTTAACTATTCCTCATACAAGTTTATTAAAACCAACATAATGAAAAAGTCTGACTTATGTTCCCCACCCCTCCAAATCCATAATATCTTTACAAAGAAAAGGGAGAAGGGAGGTGCCTTTTCATATCTCTTCTCTGGGGCAGAGCTTGATCAGTTTAGTGACTTTTATTGCAAACTACCCTTTCAAGAAATCTTATACTTATTGACATCCTATGTTTTTATGTCATCTTTTTCTGAATATGTCCCTCCTTCCCCACCCCTTCCCAGTCAGTCATCCCTAGTAACAAGGAATAAAAAGAAAGAGAAGAAAAACAGTTCAGTAGAATCAACTGATCCCTCAACTATGTCTGACAGTGTCTGTATAAACATTCCACACCCATCGTGCCCCACCTCTTCAAAGAAGGGTGGGAAGGTACATTTTCTCAACTCTTTTTGGAGTCCAAGTTCAGTAATTCTTTAAAAAAAAAAATGTATTTTTATTTGTTTCATTAAATATTTCCCAATGACATTAAAAAATTTAATATTCATTAAAATTTTTTTTGAGTTCCATATTTTCTCCCTCCATTCCTTCCCTCCACTAACCTCTTAAGAAGGCAAACAATATATTTATTATACATATGAAGTCAGGTAAAACATTTCCATAGTAGCTATGTTGTAAAATAAAACACACACACACACACACACACACACACACACACACACACAAGAGTAATGAGGAAAGTAAAAAGAGAATGTTCAATCTGCACTCAGAATTCATCACTTCTCTCTCTGAGGTAGAGAACATCTTTCCTTGAGAGTTGTTTGGAATTATTATATTATTGGAATTATTATATAATAATTATTATATTATATTTGGAATATTATTATTGATCAGGGTAGCTAGGTCCTTCACAGTTGATTGTCATTTACAATCTTGCTGTTGCAATGTTATTCTGGTTCTGCTCACTTCATGCTGCATCAGCTCATAAAAGGTCTTCCCAGTTTTTCTGAAAACATCCCTCTCCTATGCCATTTCCATCCCAATCATATGCAACTTGCTCAGCTGTTCAGCAATTGAGGGGAATCCCTTTCATTTCCAGTTCTTTGCCACCACAAAAAAAGAGCTACTACAGAACAAGTCCATCATTCTTGAAGGTTAGGGTGGAAGAAGGGCTGATCAGCATTAGGTATGCCAGAAGCACCATTAAAATGCACCAATATCCATTGAACACATGTTCTGTTGTACAGTGCTCTGTGCCCAGGGATGGGGATACAAAAACACTTAATAAACCCTCTATATCTTTAAAACTCAGGCTCCTAAACACAAAAATTCAAGAATGTTGGAGATTTAAAATGAATGAGCCCTATAGCTAGCAAACATCCATTCCCACAATAGATACTTTCTTAACATTTGATGATTTGGAGTGACCACAATGAACAGCCAGGAATAACTCATTTTGAAAAGTCTTTGAAGTGTATATTTCACAAATTTTTAGAACTTCAGAGTACTTTAAACATTATTTAGTGTAATCCCTTTTTTTATAGAGAGGGAAACCGAGGCCTAGGGAGGGGAAGTGCCCATGGTCACATAAGCATGTCCATGAACTCAGGGCCTCTGACCTTGAACCCATTCTCTTTCCACTGAGCAGCTGAATCATTCTGGGACCCAAGGCTTCTCTATGCTGTATAGATTTGCCCTTCCAATTTTGAAGGCTCACTCATGGCTTTGGAAGGGGGGTGGATTCCATATGTTTCTGATTCATTTACCACTTAACTCATCAGAATGTTATGTTATAACAGCAACATGTGTCAGAATTCTTTTTATGAGTCTTTTAAGAAAAATCAATCTGCTTCATCTTAACTAGTTGGGACAGCAATCCCAAAACATTTTAAATTTATGTTCACAAATCACAGAATTCCAGAATCTGAGGGAAGAGGAGACCTCAGATGTCATTTGGTTCCAACTCACTCCTTATCTCCTTCATGACAAACCCACAAATGATCATTTAACTTCTATAAGCTCTCTACTCATGGGGAATTCACAACCTCCCAAGGCAAGACATTACTCTTCTTTGCAGCTTTTCTGGTTAGAAACTTTCCCCTAACTGTAGCTGGAATCCACCTTCCTGTAATTTCACTCCCCAATCTCATGCAATTCTATACATATTTCCACATTTATCATGCTGCACAAGAAAAATCAGATTAAAAAGGAATGTGTTGTGATCCACATTCAGTCCCCGCAGTCCTCTCTCCAGATGTAGATGGCTCTCTTTATCACAAGTCTATTAGAATTGCTTTGATTCATCTAAATGTTAAAGAGCCATATCCATCAGAATTGATCATCATATTATCTTGCTGTTGCCTTGTACAATGATCTCCTGGCCCCTACTCATTTCACTTAACATCAGTTCATATAAGTGTCTCTGAAATCATCCTGCTGGTCATTTCTTACAGAACAATAATATTCTATTACATTCATATACCATAACCATAATAAATCAGCCATTCTCCAACTGATGAGCATCCACTCAGTTTCCACTTCCCTGCCACTACAAAAAGAGCTGCAAACATTTTTACACAGGTGGGTCCTTTCCGCTTTTTTATGATCTCTTTGAGATACAAGTCCAGCAGAGACATTGGATCACAGGGATCACAGTTTGGGTATAGTTCTAAACTGCTCTCCAGAATGGATGAATCAGTTCACAACTCCACTAACAGAGCATTAGTGAACCAGTATGTCTCATTCCCCTCCCTTCCTTCCTTTCCTTTTCCTTCCTTCCTTCCTTCCCTTTTCCTTCCTCCCTGCCTCTTTTCTTTCTTTCTTTCTTTCTTTCTTTCTTTCTTTCTTTCTTTCTTTCTTTCTTTCTTTCTTTCTTTCTTTCTTTCTTTCTTTCTTTCTTTCTTTCTTTCTTTCTTTCTTTCTTTTCCTTCCTTCCTTCCTTCCTTCCTTCCTTCCTTCCTTCCTTCCTTCCTTCCTTTCCTTCTTTCTTTTCTTTCTTTTTCTTCCTTCCTTCCTTCCTTCCTTCCTTCCTTCCTTCCTTCCTTCCTTCCTTCCTTCCTTCCTTCCTTCCTTCCTTTCTTCTTTCCTTCCTTCCTTCCTTCCTTCCTTTCTTCTTTCCTCCCCTTCTTTCCCTCTCGCTTCCCTTCTTTCCTTCCTTCCTCCCTCCCTCCCTCCCTCCCTTCTTTCTTTCTTTCTTTTTCTTCTTTCTTTCTTTCTTTCTTTCTTTCTTTCTTTCTTTCTTTCTTTCTTTCTTTCTTTCTTTCTTTCTTTCTTTCTTTCTTTCTTTCTTTTTCTTCCTCCTTCCTTCCTCCTTCCTTGCTTCCTTCCTTCCTTCCTTCCTTCCTTCCTTCCTTCCTTCCTTCCTTCCTTTCTTCTTTCCTCCCCTTCTTTCCCTCTCGCTTCCCTTCTTTCCTTCCTTCCTCCCTCTGTCTCTCCCTCCCTTCCTCCCTCCCTCCCCTGTCATCCCTCATACTTATCAAGCACAAGAGACTGTCCTAGCAGTTACTGGGAATTCAAAAAAGCTTAGAGTCTATCCCTGCCCTCAGGAGGCTCCCGTCTTCTCTGAGAGCTGAAACCGGAGCCCGAGCCGGCAGCGCACGGGGCAGTAGATGGGAACTGCTCAGACTCAGGTAGGCAAGTGGCGGTCTCCCCATCCCACCCCTGCAGCCGGGCCCCTCTGGCTCCTCGGCTCTCTGAAGCCTTCCTCCCCTTCCTGCACCCCCCTCAGCTCCGCGTCATGGGAAAACCTCGCACCACATGCAGGACCAGAAAGTTTTCCATTCTTTCCATGCAGGGAGTGAGTGAGATGAACTAATGCGGAGGAAATGTAAAGTCCCCCGCTGAGCTCAGCGCGGCTACCGGACGCTGCTCCGAAGGGGAGCCCTAGTTCCCAGCTTGAACCCTTGGAGCTTACGTCACAGCCAAACCGCTGCCTTGTGGCTCCGCAGCAGCTCTCGGGCCGGTCCCGAGCTGCCTCCGCCGGGGCCAGGGGCTAAGAGCAGAATGGCCTCCTCTCGGCCCTCCCTGCCTCCAGTCCATCCGCCACACCGTGTGGCCAAAGCGATGTCCCACAGACTGCCCTGCTCAGTGATTCCAGGGCCTGCCCCTCCTTAGCTTGAAATTTAAAACCCTTCATAAGAAAAAAAACATTTTTTAAAATGAATTTTAAAAATCCTTAACAAGGAAAATGTTTTTAATAACCACATAAAGAACTGATGGATTTGTAAAAATAAGTGTTAAAAATTTTCTTGACACGTGACTGGGGAAACATCAAATACTATTAATACTATTAAAAAGAAAATAAAAGTAAGTCCCTTCACAAGGAAAATGCTTTTCATAACCAGGATAAAGAACTGATGGACTGAAGGAAGATTCAAAATCTTATAAAAATGAATACTATTAATACTTTTAAAATAAAAATAAAACCCTTCACAACCTAGCTCCAGCGACCTTTTCAGACTGATCTCACCTTACTACTGGTCACATTTTCCACATCCCGATGAGCCCAGTCTCTTTGCTGCCCCCCTCTCCGTCCCCTCCCCATGCACCATATGCAATTTGCAGGCTGTCCCCCACCCCTAGAATATTATCTTTCCTCGCCTCTGGCTCCCGGAATCCCTAGCTTCATTAGCTTCATTTAGATTCGAAGGCAAGAAAATCTAGGTTTAAATTTTACTTGCTGGGCAATTAACCTCTCTGGACCTCAGTTTCCTCATCAGTAAAAGGACAAAAACTTTCTTGAGCTAAAAGATTATTTCATGCCATCTTTTTGCTGGTTTTGAGATGCTATTTTGTGGTTGTTTGGAGATGAATATAGAAGAATTATGAAAACTTACTGCTTACTCCACCATCTTGCCTCCTGAAATTCTCAAGACATGCTTTTTAGGAAAATCACTTTTGTTGCGGTGTGGAAGAGGGAATGGGGAAAGGAAAGACTGGAGTTGGGGAGATGTTAATAACCAAAAGGCTGTGCAATAGTCCAGATGAGAGGCAAAGTCACAGTAAAGAGGGCATGGGCATGAGATGATATAAAGTTAGAAATGGCAAGATCTGGAAAGTGATTGGTGTATGAGATGAAGGAGAACAGGGAGTGGAGGACAACTCTGAGGTTGCCAACCTGGGTGACTGGGAGGGTGGTGGTACCTTAGACAGAATTAAGGAAATTTAGAAGAGGGAGAGTTAGGGAAAAGATAATGAGTTCAGTTTGGGATGTGTCTTCCTTTTTTTATTTTTATTTATTTTTAATACATATTGTTTTGTGAATTGTTTCACAAACATTTTTCTATATTTCTTAGAGAAAAATCAGAGCAAAAGGGAAAAAAGAGATTAAAAAAATAATAATAAAAAAAGAGAGATTAAAAAAAAGAAGAGAAGAACTGAGAAAAACCAAGTCTTTTATAGTTGATCATTATGCATTCTTACTGTTATTGTACACAATGTATTCCTGGTTCTGCTTGTTTCTCTCAGCATCAGTTCATGTAAATCTTTCCAGGCCTTTCTATAATCAGCTGGTTCATTATTTTTCACAGAATAATAATATTCCATTATCTTCATATATCATAATTTCTTCAGCATTCCCAAGTTGATGGATATCTACTCTTTTTCCAATTCTTTCTTACCACAAAAGGAGCTGCTACAAACATTATTGCACATGTGGGTCCTTTTCCCTCCTTTATCATTTCCTTGGGATATAGACAGTAGAGACACTGCTGGGTCAAAGGGTGTACACAGTTTGACAGTCCTTTGGGGATAGTTCCAGATTGCTCTCCTGGATCATTTCACAACTCCAGCAACAATGCGTTAGTGTGAGATATATCTTCTGAATTATACACCCTGAAATGTTTACTAGGCAGTTGATACTATGGGATTGGAACTTAGAGTGAAACTAGGGCTGGAAAGACAGATCTGTGAGTTATTAGCAGAGGTGATAATTAAACCCATGTGAGCTGATGAAGTCATTTTAAAAAGTGTATGCAGTAGAAAGAAATGAAAAGGGAGTCCAGTGGAGAACCTTGGGAATCACCCTTAGTTAAGAATTGTGATATGGAGATAAGCCAGAAAAGGAGAGGCTCTCAGAAGGAGAACCAGGAGATGGAGTCACAAAATCCAGAAAGCCAAGACTCTCTCTAGGACAGGGGAAGATTCCATGTTGTCCAAGTGTGCACGGAGGATAAGAAAGAGAAGGGTTGAGGAAAGATCATCAGACCAGACAAAATCACTGGCAACTTTGCTGATGCAGTGGATGAAGGCAGACTTGAGAGGCCCGAGAAATGAGGGAGGGGAGAGAAATGATTTGGTAATGAGAACAGGCAGCTTCAAGGAAAGAAAGGAGAAACAGAATAATAGTTTGGGAAGATGGTAGGGTTTTCTGATGGCCTTTTTCTACAGATAGAGGAGGCTTTAGATAGGTTGAAGTTGAAGATTAAAGAGTGGGCATACTGGTCAGACAAGCAGTTAATCAGTCAGTAAATTTCTAAGTTAGTGAATCAACAAGCATTTATTTAGGTACCTGCTATATGCCAGACACCAGACACTGTGCTAAGCACTGAGGATCAAAAGAAAAAAAAGGCAAAAAAAGGAAACTATATTAACAAGAGGGATATAAACTGCAATTAACTTATAAGCTATATGTAGTATAAATGGAAAGTCATATTGGAGTGGGGGGTGAGGTAAAGGTAGAAGCATTAGCAGTGGAAGGACCAGGAAAGACTTCTTTCCCTAAAGAGAGAAAATCATCCTCCCCAAGATGGCAATCAATTTGACATAGATTATACATGTGCAATCATATTAAACATATTTCCACATTAGTCATGTTATGAAAGAAGAATCAGAACAAAAAACCCACGAGAAAGAAAAACACAGGTAAAAAAAGTAAAAAATAGTAATCTTCAGTCTTGAAAGTTGAGCCTTGAAGGAAATAAGGGAAGCTCAAGCAGGGGTGAGGAGGGAAAGTAGTGTTGAGTTAGTGAAAAGTGAGGAGAGGGGACATCTTATGTGAGGTCAGTATTGCCAGATGGCAGAGTAATTGATGGTAGGAGGTGGATGATTAAGATGTAGGAAAACTGGCAAGGGCTTTAAATGGCAGAGGATGTTTATATTTGACTCTGGAAGCAATAGGGAACCACTGGAGTTTATTGAGTAGGGGAGATGATGATCAAAAATATGTTTTAGGAAAATCATTTGGTGGTTGAATGGAGGATGGATCGGACTGAAGACAGACAGATCCCAAAGCAGTTACTGGAATAGTCCAGGTGTGAGGTGATGAGGGCCTGAACCAGGGGGAGGGGGTAATATCAGAGAAGAAAGGGGGTGCACATTTATGAAGGTAGAAATGATAAATCTTCATATCGAGGCAATCTGCTGTTCCAGAAGGGAGGGGATGGACTCAAGGGTTGATAAAGAGGGCTGGCCTTGGTGAGGGGAAGAGCAACTTCATCAGAGACAGAGAGGATGGGGGATATCATGAGTTTGTAAGATGTAGACAAGCAGCGAGGTGAGTTTGTTAAACCAGCCATACTCCTGAGACATTGTCTCATGTACAGGTTTATGGCTAGTGAGCTTCAAACTCATTTCATCTGTTTTTAGTTTAATTTTGCTACATCTCCCAGGGAAAGAGCAGGATAAAAAGCTTTCTTTCATTTGAAATCACCAAATGTTGAACTCGAAGAGACCTTTAAGATCATTTTGTCTAGTTCCCTTCTCCACTTAGCAAGGCTCAGAACAGTGATACAATTTGCCAGGATTTGAACTCTTGCACTAGGACTCCATATTCAGGCTTTTTATATAACACCACAGCTGACTACTTAATAATATTTTATTTTTTACCATTCACCTTTGCAAAACCTTGTGTTCCAAAGTTCTTCCCTCTCTCACTCCTTCCCCTGTCTCCAAGACAGCAAGCAAATCAATATAAACTAAATATGTGCAATTCTTTTAAACATATTTCCATGTTCATTATGCTGTGCAAGAAAAATAAGATCAAATGGGAAAAAAACATGAGAAGGGAAAAAAACCAAGCAAACACTAACAAAAAAATTGAAAATATTATACTTTGATCCACATTCAATCAACATCTGACTTCTTGAAGCTTCGTGGCCATACGAAAAGCAATTCTATTTAATGCGTTTGACAAACATTGATTAAATGTCAGTCCTGTATGGTCTGGCTGAGATACAGAGTTTAGATGAGGCCCAGTCCCTACCCTCTTGAAGTTTACTATTTTGAAAGAGGGATCAGGTAGGGAAGAAGACATAGAGAAGGAAAAAGTCTTCATTGGACTATGACTAGTGAGGGACAAAAGGGAAAGTCATAGGTTTTCTTGTCACTTTGCAAAAGTCTTCTGAATTCTGATACCATCTCCCTCACTCTATCAATGTATGGGGAAGGGGTGGAGGGTAGTAGAGTGGATAGACTGGTGGACCTAGAGGCAGGAAAACCTGACTTCAAATCTAGTCTCAGTTACTTACTATTTCTGTGACCGTGGACAAGTAACTTAATGTCCTTTAAATTTAGTTTCTTAGTCTGTAAAATGGAGGTCATAATTATTGTTATAAGACAGTAATTGTAAAATGCAATTATTGAAGAGCAATAGAAATGCTTGCTATTAATATTATTATTCTTCTTGCTGCTGAGTTCCCAAGAAGACCCCACTGAGATCTCCATCCAGAAGGGCAGGACCAGAGAAACGCTCAGAGATTGAGATTATTCCTGGCTAAAGCAGGCATCCCTCTAAAAGGATATCAGACTCATCAGACCAGGGGATCAAGGCCTGGAGGAACATCCAAGAACATCCTGTCCATGATTCTAATTTTTTAAAAAGTGTAGGCAATTAAAAAATTTATCATGTATAATCTATATCAAAATATTTGCTGTCTTGAGGAGGGGAAGGGAAAAGATTTGGAACTCAAAAACGTAAAAATGAATGTTGAAAACTCTATCTGTATTTAGAAAAAATAAAATGCAATTAAGTGGAAAAGAATAAATTATACTGATTTCTTTTGTTTTTTTCATCTCCTATGTCTTCTAATACTTCTCTTCCTTCCTTCTCTCAGAGAGCCATTCAGTAGATGCTCCATACAGAGCACATATTAAGTGCCTAAAATGTTCCAGGCACCATGCTAAGCTCTAGGAACCAAAGAGAAGTAAACTTCTTGCCCTTGAGGAGTTTACTTTCTAATGGGAGAAGACAACATTTATAAGAAAATAGGAAATTCATAAGAGGAAGGGACAGCTGGTAAGTAAGAATAAAAAATGGCAGATAGTTGGTGAGGAATCAGTCAATAAATAATTAAAGTACTTACTATGTGCCAGGCACTTGTTAAATAGTTGGGATACAAAAAAAGACAAAAGGCAGTCCCTGCCTTCAAGAGCTTACAATCTAATAGGGGAGACTACATGCTAACAAATATGTACAAGCAAGCTCTCTGCAATAGAAATAGGAACATGGGGAAGACACTAAAAGTAAGAGCTGTGTCTGGTTTTTCGTGTTTTTTTTCTTTTGTTCTGATTTTCCTCAACATGATTCATATGGAAATATGTTTAAAATGATTGTACATGTAAAACCTACAGCAGATTGTTTGCTGTTTTGCGAGAGAAAGAGAGGGTCTTTGCCCATCAACTCACAGGTCTGACACCTGCTTCTGGGGTCAGAGGTTACCAAGTCCCAGAGCTGAAGTTTATTAGTTCCTGGTAACATCTGTGTTCCACAGGTTTTCATATGTCCAAAAGAATCCTTTAGGTTGGCTCTTTCCAGGGGAAAACTATGGACTAAGAATGGTCATGAGGAGCAGAGGAATTTGTTGTATTTTTAAAATAAAATTTCCTATTCAATTTATTTATTTTAAAATTTTTATTTAGCATTTTATTTCCCCCTATTTCATGTAAAAACAATTTTTAACATTCATTTTTAAAACTTTGAGTTCCAGATTCTTACCCTTCCTCCTCTCCCCATTGAGAATACAAGCGATTCAATATAGGTTATACAGGTGTAGTCATGCAAAACATTTTCATAATCGTCACATTGTGAAAGAAAACACCAAAAACAACAACAACAACAACAACAACAACAACAACAACAACAAAACCTCAAGAAAAATAAAGACTGTAAAAATATATATATTTCAATCTTCATTCAGATATTATCATTTCTTATTGTGGGTATGGATAGCATTCCTCATCAGAAGTCCTTCAGAATTCTCTTGGATCATTGTAATGCTAAGAAAACAAAGTCATTCACAGCTGATCATTTTACAATATTGCTTTTACTTTGTCCACAGTACATTTCACTGGAGCAGAGGAATTTGAAGAGAAGTCTTGATATAAAAAAGGATAAGATTTGTCCTCTTTGATCTCAAAGGGCAGGGCCAGGAGCAGGAGAGAGACAAAGGCAGGCTTTAAAATTTTTTTTAATAATAGCTTTTTATTTTTAAAATACATGCAAAGGACTTCTGGGGGCCCGCACCTCTGTCTTTTACCTGTGGTCCATGGGAATTTTTACTACTTCTCTGGATCTGAATTTCCTCATCTGTAAAATGAACAGTTTAGACAAGATTATCTATTAAGTATTTCCAGCTCTATGATAATAAATATTAATATTATTATTATTAATTTATATCAATATAAATCAAATGTGATAGAAGATAATTTTGAAGATCACCAGAAAAGTCTGTTTCAATTGTAAATGGGAGGGAGGCAGTGAAGCACAAGCTGCTGAGTACAAACTCCAGTGCAGACAGTACAGAACCTTGGAGTGGAATGCATGGCAGAGAATCTACACCAGTGTAACCCTCAGAGTTACACTCTGCCCTGGCTGCAAGCCAGAAGATCAGCAGAGAAGTTATAAAACATTCAACACAAACACAAAAAGATCAATAGTGAACCCCAAAATACAGAATCTCACAGGACCTGGCCATGCCCATTTAGCACCTGGAGTGAATGAGCACTGATCCAGCACAGCTGCAGCCATTTGGAAAACCTCCCCGTCCCTAAAGACAGACCTTAACTTTTTTTAAAAAAATGAGTAAAAAAAGTAGAGGACTCTGATGATAGACAGCTTTTATGGTGAAAGAGAAGAACAGATTTCAAACCCTGAGGAGACTAAAGGTAAGTTGTCATTAGATGAAGCCCTAAAAGGTGATATAACCTGGTCCCCATCACACAAGGCTTTCCTAGAAGAAATGATAAAGAATCTTAAAAGAGAGCTAGAAGAAAAATGGGGAAAGGAAATGAAAACTTTGAAAGAGGGTTTAGAAAAGGCATGTAACTCATTGAAAGATAGTTTTGATAAAATGGAAAAAGAAAGAAATTCCCAGAAAAAAACCAGAATTTATGAAATAGAAAAAAGAAAATAACTCCTTAAAAAACAGAATTTGTGAAATGGAAAAAAATTCCAAGGGACAAAACAACTCATTTAAAAATCCAATTGATGATAAATGGTCAAGGGATATGAACAGACAATTCTCAGATGATGAAATTGAAACTATTTCCACTCATATGAAAGAGTGTTCCAAATCACTACTGATCAGAGAAATGCAAATTAAGACAACTCTGAGATACCACTACACACCTGTCAGATTGGCTAGAATGACAGGAACAAATAATGATGAATGTTGGAGGGGATGTGGGAAAACTGGGACACTGATACATTGTTGGTGGAGTTGTGAAAGAATCCAGCCATTCTGGAGAGCAATTTGGAACTATGCCCAAAAAGTTGTCAAACTGTGCATACCCTTTGACCCAGCATTGCTGTTATTGGGATTATATCCCAAAGAAATACTAAAGAGCGGAAAGGGACCTGTATGTGCCAAAATGTTTGTGGCAGCTCTTTTTGTTGTAGCTAGAAACTGGAAGTTGAATGGATGTCCATCAATTGGAGAATGGTTGGGTAAATTGTGGTATATGAAGGTTATGGAATATTATTGCTCTGTAAGAAATGACCAGCAGGAGGAATACAGAGAGGCTTGGAGAGACTTAAATCAACTGTTGCTGAGTGAAATGAGCAGAACCAGAAGATCACTATACACTTCAACAACAATACTGTATGAGGATGTATTCTGATGGAAGTGGAAATCTTCAACATAAAGAAGATCCAACTCACTTCCAGTTGATCAATGATGGACAGAAATAACTATACCCAGAGAAGGAACACTGGGAAGCGAATGTAAATTGTTAGCACTACTGACTATCTACCCAGGTTACTTATACCTTCAGAAGCTAATTAATGTGCAACAAGAAAATGGTATTTACACACATATATTGTATCTAGGTTATATTGTAACACATGTAAAATGTATGGGATTACCTGCCATCGGGGGGAGGGAGTTGGAGGGAGGGGATAATTTGGAAAAATGAATAAAAAAAAAATTAAAAAAAAAAATCCAATTGAACAATTACAAAAAGAAGTAAAAAAAGTAAAAAAAAAAAAATAATTTACTGAAATTCAGAATTGAACAAATGGAAATGAATGACTCAATGAGATAAGAATCACTCAAGCAAACTAAAATACATGCAAAGATAGTTTTCGACATTCATTCTTGCAAAACGTTGTATTCCAAATTTTTCTCCCTCCCTTCCCCTTCCCCCCTTCCCCTAGATAGCAAGTAATCCAATATAGGTTAAATGTGAAATTCTTGTAAGCATATTTCCACATTTTTCATGCTACACAAGAAAAATCAGACCAAAAAGTAAAAAATGAGATAGAAAAAAGCAAGCAAAGAACAATAAAAAGATGAATATTTTTTGATCCACTTTTAATGCCCATAATTCTTTCTCTGGATGCAGATGGCTTTCTCCATCACAAGTCTATTGGAATTGGCCTGAATCACCTAATTGTTGAAAAGAGTCAAGTCCATCACAGTTGATCGACTTTTTAAAAAAAATTTTACTTTGAATACTTCCAAGTAAATAATAATACCCTAAATTTATATAGCATTTTATTATTTAAACTTTTTTTGCTGATATCGTTTGTCTTTATATCACAGGCATTTGAGCCTTTCCCTTTGTAAATGAGAAAGAATTAAGTGAGAACATTTGGCACAGTGAAGGCTTCTAAGGTACATGATATTCTGTCCTGGCAGAACCCTCAATTCTCAGGCAGGTTTAGTCTTGATTGAAGGCAAGAAAAACTTTCTCAAATGAGAGCTCTCCCAAACTGGAAAGGGCTATTTTGAGCTCCCTGTCTTTGGAAACTTTAAGCAAAGTCTGGATGACCACATGTGGGGTATTCTAGCCTAGTGGAGTAAAGAGAGGCCTGACCCTGGAGTCAGTAAAACTTGAGTTCAAATCCAGCCTTAGACACTAGCTTTGTGACTTTGGGAAAATCACTTAACCTCTGCTTACCTCAGTTTCCACAGCTGTAAAATGGGGATAATTATAGTATCTACCTCTCAAAGTTGTTGTGAGAATCAGATAAAATAATATTTGAAAAACAGCACAGGGGCAGCTAGATGGTTCAGTATACTGGCTCAGAAGTCAGGAGGACCTGAGTTCAAATTCAGCCTCAGACACTAATTTACTAGCTGTGTGACTTAGGCAAGTCATTTAACAACTCCCCTTCCCCAAAGAAAAACAAAAACATTTAGCACAGTGCCTGGCACATAGCCATGTAAATACGAGCTATATGTATACATGTAGAGATAGTTTTCAATATTCATTTTTGTAAAACTTTGTATCACTTACTTTGTTCTGGACACTTTGGCAGTATTTCATCAGTCAATAAGGAAAAGGAACAAGCATTTATAAAACAACTACTATGTGCCAGGCTCTGTGCTAAATGCTTTATAAACATTTTCTCATTTGATTAATATTGATATAAATTAATAATAATATTAATAGTTATTATTATAGAGCTAGAAGTACTTAATAGATAATCTTGTCCAAACTGTTCATTTTATAGATGAGGAAATTCAGATCCAGAGAGGTAGTAAGGCTTCCCATGGACCACAGGTAAAAGACAGAGATGGGACTTGAATCCACATCCTCTGATTCCAATTCAAAGAGTTGTAAGGAGAGGGAAAGGGGGAAGGGTCCTGCTCTCCTATAGTATGGAATTAAATGACCTTTGGATCTCTCAATTCTAGGTTCTACTATTCTCTCTTTCTACCTTCCCATCCCCAGTCTTCTTCATCCTATTAATCCACAGAATTCCATCACCAAGAGAAGTAATCAATCCAGCTTCTCAGCCCATCATCCATCGTATGGTCAGGAGCAGCAAAAAAGGTGTGCCTCAACCAGGGAGCCCCATGCAAAGGGATCTTTCCCCAGGGCCCAGAATCTGAGACAGAGACTACTAAAAAAGACCAGCAAGCAAAGGTCATGTTGACCATGGACCAAAACTGAAGCAGCAAGGACCTAGAATAGATTGCAATGCACTTATTACATGGCAGCCAGAGGGAAAATATATTTTTGTGGTGGAGGTCGTGGGAAAAGCACAACCTGAGTAGTCACAGTGCGGATAGGAAGGGCAGCACAGAAAGCCTGTGCTTTCTGCTACCAGGAAGGATCATTCCTGTAAATGCTGTAGCTAAACATTCAAACTGGGTTTGTCTTTACACATATAAAGGATGAACCCCCCCCCAAAAAAAAAAAAATCAGCTACTTATCAGATCACTGAATCTGAGAATTGGAATGGTCTGTGGAGGTCAGATGATCTTATCCCTGAAGATCATCCAGTCCAATCCCTTTAAATGATACAAGTAGAGGCAAAAGCAAGATTTGGCCTCAGCATAACTCCTCCCATCCTGGTTCTTCCCTCTGCAGCTAAGCAGCCAAGAACTCCTTTCCTGCCATACTCTTATCTTTCAAAATCCCTCTTCACAAGCTTACACAACAACAATGCCTTCAGTAGGTATCTATATGGCCTGGAGATACTTGATCATTCAGGTCATCTTTCTCAGAATACTCTCCAGATTGGCATTGTTCTTCCACATGTGGCACCTAGACTGAACACAGTCCTTCACAAATAGCTTACCTGGGAGAAGAACTGATTATCACTTTGTTTTTTTTTTAATAGTATTTTATTTTTCCAAATAAATGTATAGGTAGTTTTCAACATTCATTTTTTTAAATTATAGCTTTTTATTGACAGAACATAAGCATGAGTAATTTTTACAACATTATCCCTTGCATTCACTTCTGTTCCAACTTTTCCCTTCCTTCTCTCCACCTCCTCCCCCAGATGGCAGGCAGTCTCATTCATACATGTTAAACATTCAACATTCATTTTTGTAAAACTTTGTATCACTTTGTTCTGGGTACTTTGGCAGTATTTCATCCGTCAAGAAGGAAGCCTTCCTTTTCCTTCTTGACCATCGGTCAAGAAGGAAAGGGGCCCAGAAGGCTTAGGCAAAATGGCAGTGTTAGGGGACTTCAGGTCATAGAGACAAGGCATACAATAAGGACTGGGGTCTTCCATCTCCCAGGAAAGAAAAGAGTTGGTGACTCCCAGTTTATTCAAGCTCCATGGGAACCCAGGCAGTCTCTTAGATGGATTCTGGATACCCAGACCAGGGGAGGAGATGAAGGGAAAGGCAAAGGGAAATGGATAACCCCACAGGGTGGCTTTCCTACTGCTCAACTATTTGGGATGGATTTTAGGAGTTCCCAAGGCCAGGGCAGGAGGTGAGGAAAGAAATTAATTGGGGGGAGCAGCATGGTAATGAGGGTCTTTCCACTTATCCATTCCTTTGGAGGCTTATACCTCTTAGGATCCTTACAAGGTGCTAAATCAATACTTAACAATTTTCTAGTTCAGAGTTTACACCTTTAAAGGAGTTCACTCATTGGTTCCTTAAGGAATTCCCACAAGCCCATGAAGTACCCACAAGCCCATTCTCTGGGAGGATATAAGGAGCCAACATTGAGTGGGATGAGGCAGTTTGGATTGAGGCAAGATTTCATTCCCCCGTCTACCTTCATGCTGACTGGAGGCTTTGGATTCAGAGGGAGCTGGAGAGAAGATTTGGAAAGAGACAGTAAAGGACTTTAACTCCTGGCTGCATTTTGGGATTATTGAACTGGAACTAAAGCCAAGGCTACCTCCAGAGGCCCCCCCAAGAAACCTGCCCCCAAGAGAATGATTACGATTTAGAGACAACAGAACATTCACATTTTGGCGCCCAATGTGGGGCAAGGACTTTTGCTTATCCTGACTCTGGCTGATTTTGAGCCCTTTAGGGAGCTAGCCCGTACTCTGCATGTACCAATAATTACTTTGTTACCATAGTATTTTATTTTTCCAATTATATGTAAAAATAGATTTGAACATTTATTTTTTTTCAAGATTTTAAGTTCCAATTTTTTTCTTCCTCCATCCCTTACCTTCCTTCTCCCCAAGACAGCAAGCACTGTGATATGTTACATATTGTACCACTTTTGTTTATAGATTTTTTCAAATACCATTTTATACACTTTTGTGGACAGGGAGAATTATTGACATAAGTGAATATTAGATGTGAAGAACTATTTTATACTAATTAAAATTTGTCAATAACATAACATCTGGGGCACAGGGTATTTGATACCTTATAAAATAGCAAGTTTTATTTAATTTTTTTAAAATGACATGATAATCAACTATGATTGACTTACTTCTTCTCAGCAACACAATGATCCTAGACAAATACAAAAAATTCATGAAATAAAATTATATCCATAACCACATAAAAAACTGATAAGTTTCTGAATGCAAACCAAAGCATATTTTTTTTTACTTATTTTATTCTTTCTCAAGATTCCCCCCCCCCCCCTTTCAATCTGTTTCTTTTTGCACGACTCTGGTTAATATGGAGATATGTTTTATATGATAGCACATGTATAAACTATATCATACTACCTATCATCTTCAGAAGGGTGGAAGGGAGGTAGGGAGAAAGGCAGAAAAACTTGGAACTCAAAATCTTATAAAAAATAAATGCTAACATTTTTCTTGACATGTAATTGAGGGGAAAATAAAATACTATTTTAAAATATTTTTTAAAAATGTTATAAGGGGGCAACTAGGTAGTGCAGTGGATAGAGCACCAGCCCTGAAGTTAGGAGGACCTGAGTTCAAATGTGGTCTCAGAAACTTAACACTTCCTAATTGTGTGATCCTGGGCATGTCATTTAACCCCAGTTGCCTCAGGGGAAAATTTTTATATGGTAGTTCTGCATGTTACCTTTATTAATCCCTTTACTCTTTCTTCAGTACTTTTTCCTGGGACTTTTAATTACCAGGTCACTGATTTTTCCCTTCTTTCCCTCCATGGTCCCTGGCAATTTCACCAACAAGACTTTAATAAAGATTTTCTCTTGGCTCTGGGCATTTTCTCTGATTGACTTCTCTGGCTTCTTTTAAGTCCCAACAAAAATCCCACTTTGTTCAGGAAATCTTCCCAATCCCTCTTAATGTTTGTGTCTTCTTACTGTTGATTATTTTCTATAGTTGTGTGCCCTGTTAGAATGTAAGTTCCTTGAGGTCTTTTGCCTCTTTTTGTATCCCTAATGCTTAGCACAATAACTGGCACATAGAAAGTACTTAGAAAATGTTTTTTAGGGTTTTATTTTTATTTCATTTTGTTTTAAATTTATGGACAAATATTTCCATAATATAGTATACTAAAAAAGATGTTTGTAAATGAACTGCAAATCTACTTGCTATTCCTTTCAAATACACAACAAAATTATCATGTAAATTTCTTTTTTTTCTCTTCCCCACTCTCATCCTAGAGATGGCTACCATTAAATACAAATAGGTAATCACACATATTATATCTATTTATATATATATGTATATATATATACACACACATATGTAATTTTTTATATATACCTCTATTTATCACTTCTTTCTCAGGATGCAGATAGCATTTTTTTTCATATGTTCTCTGTAATTATTTTGGATACTTATAGTAGACAAAATAACTTATTCACTCAAAGTTGTTCTTAAAATAATATTTTTGTTACTGTATACAATGTTCTTTTGAATCTGCTCCTTTTGTTCATTATTTTGTGCAAATCTTTCCATATTTTTCTCAAATCATTTAGCTCATAATTTCTCTTTTTTATTTATTTTATTTCCCCCCAGTTACATGTAAAAACAATTTTTAACATTTTTAAAAAAACTTTGAATTCGAAATTTTCTCTCTTTCTTCCTTCGCATTTCCCCCCTTTCCCTCTCATCTCCTCTTGAGAATACAAGCAATTTGATATAGCTCATACATATGTAGTCATGCAAAATATTTCTATATTAGTTATGTTATGAAAAATAGAGAAAAATAATCCTTAAAAAAAGTTTTTTAAAAGTATACTTCAATCTGTATTCTGATACCATCAGTTTTTTTCTCTGGGGATAGGATTTTTCATTATAAATCTTTCAGAGTTATCTTGGATTATCCCTGCAATTTCCACTTCTTTGCCACCACAAAGAGGGCTGCTATAATAAACTTTCTAGAACATAGAGGTCCTTTTCCTTTCTTCCTAATGATCTTTGGAAATAGACTAAGTAGATTGGAGAGAAAATGTACCCATGGGCTGCTGCTTTTAAGTTTAATATGTGTTATTGCTATTTTTCCATCACTTTCTTAATTCTAGATAATAAAAGATCTAATAAATCAAGTTTGATTGGTAGTATTTGCTGATTTTTGAGGTATAAGCACCTACACTGAAAATTTAGCAGTCAAGTGCCAAGCAGATACAAGCTGACTTCAGCATACGACTGGGTCCATGGGACCACTCAGTTATCACTCAGTGCCATCCCGTGTTCTTTATAATCTTAACCAATATCTGGATTTGAAGCACCTTACTTCATTTCTTCATTGAACATCTCCCTGATATGTTTCTAAGATTTTGTATCCTCTGGCTGATTGTCTCAGAGCTACTACTCAATGAAGGCATCATGGTTCCTCTCTACCAATGCCATTTGCAAACTGGGTCTCCATGGTCTGGAGTCCATCCTTCTTGGGGTGTCCATCCAGTAGCATTCACGCCTTTGTTTTTGGGTTGGAGTTTCCTTGGGTTTGGGTCCAAGGACTTCAGGGTTCATGTGACTACCCTAGTCTGGCAGCACTGTGGAAAGAGACTAGATCCTCTCATTGAATCTTGATATCTTTGGAGCAGACATCGCTGACACATTCTCCTCTATTCCTGCTTCACCTAAAGTACAAAGGAAAATTCCTGTTCTGAGATCAAAGAGCTGATTGATTTTTTCAAATCTGAAGAGGGAGTCGAAACCAATGGGACATGTGAAAGAAGCCGTGCAATGGAATTTCTTTCATCTGCTCCAATCCTTCTCCTCATGTGGTCCAGCTTATATTTATTTCACCACATTAACCAAAAGACTAATTTGTAAAGTGGTCAGTCATTATCATGAGTAGTTTTGTCAGCTTCTGTGGTTTCTACTCACGTTTCTTACTTGTGTCATCTCCACTTTTGGTTTTTCAGAATTGATTAGAGTTTGTTCTGATCAAAGATCAGCAGCCTGGACCAGTCTCCTCTTTCACCTAAGGGATTGGGGGTGGGCTGTCCAAGACCAGAACACAAATGCACAGCCTTGGAACATATAGGAAACATGCTTCTCAAATCTCTTCAAAGATGCTGGGAGCTGTGAGACAACATTTGGATCAGTCAGGAGCTTTCATTTATCAGATGGAAGAACTCCCTTCCTGGAGTTCCATCTCTGTGAGTTAGGGGACTCAAGTTGGGTACCCAGAGGAAATTCACTCACACCTCTCTCAGAGAGGTTAGTGACTCCTGGTAGTGAGATCTCAGCTTCCAAACTCCTCCATTATTTTATTAAAGCTCCATAAGCTATTACCAACTCTTCTCAACCCAATCACAAGACATTTCCCGGGGCACCATTTATATTTCTCTATCTCTTCGGTATCAAATACTCTAGACTGCCTTTGGGCATTGGGCTGGTTAGCTTTCTTCCCCAGTGGGTGTTTGGTTTACTTCTGTTTCTTTTCTGATTCATCCTCCTGGTACAATTTTTTTTTTAAATGAGTGCACACCTTGATTATGTAATCATTGAAGGAACATTGAGAATGAGAAAGGTAGCACTGGACCTTACAAATCTAACAGAATGACTCTGAGAGAGACCAGGGACCATCAAACAATGTGGTCACATTGGAAATCATCAAATCATGTCTAGATGCAGTTATTAAGCACAAACTTTGTGTCAGGCATTGTGCAGGACTGGCTGCAGCTTCTTTTTAAACTATTTAAGGTTGTAAGTGAGCAAGGGTGTGCTGGTAAGTGTTTAACAACCAGCTCTCAAAAATATAGCACAATATATATTAAAGTTAATTCTGCATTATTAATTGTTGTATTTCATCACTTTCTTAAATCTAGACAATCAAACTCTGCTTTGTAGCATTTGCCAATTTCTGCAAATACTCACACTGAAAATTTAACAATCAAGGGTACAGTGAATAGAACATCCATCCTGAAGTCAGGAAGACCTGAATTCAAATCCAGCCTTGGACACCTCACTTAACTTAAATTACCTGGCCAAAAAAAATTTACGATCAGAAGCTCCAGTGTCCCTAAATATACATCTATTAATAGAGAAGGGAGAGAGAGAGAGAGAGAGAGAGAGAGAGAGAGAGAGAGAGAGAGAGAGAGACAGAGACAGAGAGAGACAGAGACAGAGAGAGAGAGAGAGAGAGAGAGAGACAGAGACAGAGAGAGACAGAGACAGAGAGAGAGAGAGAGAGAGAGAGAGAGAGAGAGAGAGAGAGAGAGAGAGAGAGAGAAGATGAAGAAGAGGAGAGGTGAGAAATTTAATTTGAATTTGAATTCCTTTCCCATTATACATGCATTACATCTTAATTGGCCCAGCAACTAAGGACAAAAAATGGGATAGAGAAAAGGGATTATACCATGTGAGCTTTCTTAATAATAATGATAGCATTTATGAAGGGTTTTAAGGTTCCAAAAAACCTTTACATTTTATTTTATCTCCACAATGACCCTGAGGCAGGTATTATTATTATCTTCACTTTCCAGATGAGGAAACTGAGGTTGTGACTTGCCCTGAACCACATAGCTACTAAGGATCCAAGGCAAATGAAATTTCCAGGGTCAGGATATAGAATTTTTTTTATTATAGTTTTTTATTTACAAGACATATGCATGGGTAATTTTTCAGCATTGAGAATTGCAAAACATTTTGTTCCAACTTTTCCCCTCCTCTCCACCCCCTCTCCCAGATGGCAAGTTGACCAATACATATTAAATATGTTAAAGAATAAATTAAATACAATATATGTATACATGTCCAAACAGTTATTTTGCTGTACAAGAAGAATCAGACTTTGAAACAGTGTACAAATCAAAAATGTAGGCAGGCAAAAATAGAGGGATTGGGAATTCTATGTAGTGGTTCATAGTCTTCTCCCAGAGTTCTTTCACTGGGTGTAGCTGGTTCAGTTTATTACTGCTCTGTTGGAACTGATTTGGTTCATCTCATTGTTGAAAATGGCCACATCCATCAGAATTGGTCATCATATAGCATTGTTGTTGAAATATATAATGATCTCCTGGTCCTGCTCATTTCACTCAGCATCAGTTTATGTAAGTCTCTCTAGACCTCTCTGAAATCATCCTGTTGTTCATTTCTTACAGAACAATAATATTCCATAATATTTATATACCACAATTTATTTGGCCATTCTCCAATTGATGGGCATCCACTTAGTTTCCAGTTTTTGGCCACTACAAAGACAGCTGCCACAAACATTCTTGCACATACAGGTCCCTTTCCCTTCTTTAAGATCTCTTTGGGATCTAAGCCCAGTAGTAACACTGCTAGGTCAAAGGGTATGCACAGTTTGATAATTTCTTGAGCATAGTTCCAAATTGCTCTCCAGAATGGCTGGATGTATTCACAATTCCACCAACAATGTATCAGTGTCCTTGTTTTCCCACATCTCCTCCAACATTGCACATTATCTTTCCCTGTCATTTTAGCCAATCTGACAAGTGTGTAGTAGTATCTCAGAGTTGTCTTAATTTGCATTTCTTTGATTAATAATGACTTGGAGCATCTTTTCATATTGGCTAGAAATAGTTTCAATTTCTTCATGTGAGAATTGTCTGTTCATATCCTTTGACCATTTATCAATTGGAGAATGGCTTGATTTCTTTTTTTATTTATTTTTTATTTTTTTTTAATTTTTTTTATTATATATATATATATATTTTTTAATAATATTATCCCTTGTATTCATTTTTCCAAATTACCCCCCCTCCCTCTATTCCCTCCCCCCGACGACAGGCAATCCCATACATTTTACATGTGTTACAATATAGTCTAGGTACAATACATGTGTGTGAATATCATTTTCTTGTTGCACAATAAACATTAGAATCCGAAGGTACATGTAACCTGGGCAGACAGATATTAGTGCTAACAATTTACATTCACTTCCCAGTGTTCCTTCTCTGGGTGTAGCTACCTCTGTCCATCATTGATCAACTGGAAGTGAGTTGGATCTTCTTTATGTTGAAGATCTCCACTTCCATCAGAATACATCCTCATACAGTATTGTTGTTGAAGTGTACAGTGATCTTCTGGTTCTGCTCATTTCACTCAGCATCAGTTGATTTAAGTCTCTCCAAGCCTCTCTGGATTTATCATTATTTGTTCCTGTCATCTTAGCCAATCTGACAGGTGTGTAGTGGTATCTCAGAGTGGTCTTAATTTGCATTTCTCTGATCAGTAGTGATTTGGAACACTCTTTCATGTGAGTGGATATAGTTTCAATTTCTTCCTCTGAGAATTGTCTGTTCATATCCTTTGACCATTTATCAATTGGAGAATGGTTCGGTTTCTTATAAATTATGGTCAGTTCTCTATATATTTTGGAAATGAGACCTTTATCAGAACCTTTGTTTTTAAAAATATTTTCCCAATTTGTTACTTCCCTTCTAATCTTGTTTGCATTAGTATTATTTGTACAGAAACTTTTTAGTTTGATGTAATCAAAATCTTCTATTTTGTGATCAATAATGATCTCTAGTTCTCCTCTGGTCATAAATTCCTTCCTCCTCCACAAGTCTGAGAGGTAGATTATCCTCTGTTCCTCTAATCTATTTATTATCTCCCTCTTTATGCCTAAATCATGGATCCATTTTGATCTTATCTTGGTATATGGTGTTAAGTGTGGATCCATATCTAATTTCTGCCATACTAATTTCCAGTTTTCCCAACAGTTTTTTCCGAATAATGAATTTTTATCCCTAATGTTGGAATCTTTGGGTTTGTCAAAGATTAGATTGCTATAGATGTACCCTTTTTTGTCCTTTGTATCTAATCTGTTCCACTGATCTACCGGTCTATTTCTTATGGCTTGATTTCTTATAAATCAGAGTCAATTTCCTGTATATTTTGGAAATGAGGCCTTTATCAGAACTTTGACTGTAAAAATGTTTTCCCAGTTTATTGTTTCCCTTCTAATCTTATCTGTATTAGTTTTGTTTGTACAAAAACTTTTCAATTTGATATAATCAAAGTTTTCTATTTTGTTATCAATAGTGATCTCTAGTTCTTCTTTGGACATAAATTCATTCCTCTTTCACAGGTCTGAGAGGTAAACTATCCTATGTTCCTCTAATTTATTTATAATCTCATTCTTTATGCCTAGGTCATGAACCCATTTTGACCTGAGCTTGGTGTATGGTGTTAAGTGTGGGTCAATGCCTAGTTTCTGTCATATTAATTTCCAATTTTCCCAGCAATTTTTATCAAACATTGAGTTCTTATCCCAAAAATTGGGGTCCTTGGGTTTGTTAAACACTAAATTATTAAAGTTATTGATTATTTTGTCCTTTGAACCTAACCTATTCCACTGATCAACTAGTCTATTTCTTAGCCAATACCAAATGGTTTTGGTAACTGATGCTTTATAATATAATTTGAGATCTGGTACAGCTAGGCCACCTTCATTTGATTTTTTTTCCATTAATTCCCTTAAAATTCTTCCTTTTGCTTTTCCATATGAACTTTGTTATTTTTTCTAGGTCATTAAAATAGTTTCTTGGGAGTCTGATTGGCATAGCGCTAAATAAATACATTAATTTAGGCAGTATTGTCATCTTTATTATATTTGCTTGCCCTATCCAAGAGCATTTAATATTTTTCCAATTGATTAGATCAGACTTAATTTGTATGGAAAGTGTTTTATAGTTTTGCTCATATAGTTTCTGATTTTCCCTTGGCAGATAGATTCCTAAATATTTTATACTATCGGTAGTTACTTTAAATGGAATTTCTCTTTGTAACTCTAACTGTTGGATTTTGTTAGTGACATATAAGAATACTAGTGATTTATGTGGGTTTATTTTGTATCCTGCAACTTTGCTAAAGGTGTGGATTATTTCTAATAGCTTTTTAATAGAATCTTTGGGGTTTTCTAAGTATACCATCATATCATCAACAAAAAGTGATAATTTGGTTTCCTCATTACCTACTCTAATTCCTTTAATCTCTTTCTCCACTCTTATTGCCACAGCTAGCATTTCTAATACAATATTGAATAGTAATGGTGATAGTGGGCAACCTTGTTTCACTCCTGATCTTATTGGGAATGGTTCCAGTTTATCCCCATTACATAAGATGCTTACTGATGGTTTTAAATAGATGCTCCTGACTATTCTAAGGAATAGTTCATTTATTCCTATACTCTCAAGTGTTTTTAATAGGAATGGATGTTGGATTTTATCAAATGCTTTTTTTTTGCATCTATTGAGATGATCTTATGGTTTTTGTTAATTTGGTTATTAATATGGCCAATTATACTAATAGTTTTTCTAATATTGAACCAATCCTGCAGTCCTGGTATAAATCCTACTTGATCATGATGTATTATCCTGGGGATGATTTTCTGTAGTCTTTTTGCTAATATCTTATGTAAGGTTTTAGCATCAATATTCATTAGGGAGATTGATCTATAGTTTTCTTTCTCCATTTTCAACCTACCTGATTTGGGTATCAGTACTATATCTGTGTCATAAAAGGAATTTGGTAAGACTCCTTCATTCCCTATTTTTTCCAATACTTTATATAGCATTGGGGCTAATTGTTCTTTGAATGTTTGGTAGAATTCACATGTAAATCCATCTGGTCCTGGAGATTTTTTCTTAGGGAGTTGATTAATAGCTTGTTCTATTTCTTTTTCTATTTAAGCAATTTACTTCCTCCTCTGTTAATTTGGGAAGCCTATATTTTTGGAAGTAGTTATCCATTTCACTTAGGTTATCAAATTTATTGGCATAAAGTTGGGCAAAATAACTCATTATTTTTCTAATTTCCTCTTCATTGGTGGAAAGTTTCCCCTTTTCATTTTTAAGACTAACAATTTGATTTTCCTTTCTCCTTTTTCTAATCAGATTTACCAAAGGTTTATCTATTTTTTTGTTTTTTTTTTCATAAAAACAAGCTTTATATATATTAGTTTTATATATTAGCTCAATAGTTTTTTTTACTTTCAATATTATTATTTTCTCTTTTTAATTTTAGAATTTCAAGTTTAGTATTTGATTGGGGGTTTTTAATTTGGTCTTTTTCTAGATTTTTAAGTTGCAAGCCCAATTCATCGATCTTCTCTTTCTCTATTTTATTCAGTAAGCCTCTAAAGATATGAAATTTCCCCTTATTACAGCTTTAGCTGCATCCCACAAATTTTGGTATGATGTCTCATCTTTGTCATTATCTTGAGTGAAATTATTAATTGTGTCTATACTGTTCTGTTTCACCCAATCATTCTTTAAGATGAGATTATTTAGTTTCCAGTTACTTTTTGGTCTATTTGCCCCTAACTTTTTGTTGAATGTAGTTTTTATTGCATCGTGATTTGAAAAGAAAGCATTTATTATTTCTGCCTTCCTGCATTTAATTTTTAGATCTTTATGTCCTAATATATGGTCAATTTTTGTATAGGTTCCATGAACTTCTGAGAAGAAAGTATACTTCTTCTGTCATCATTCAGTTTTTTCCAAAGATCTATCATACTTAATTTTTCTAATATTCCATTTACCTCTTTAATTTCTTTCTTATTTTTTTGTGATTTGATTTATCTAATTCTGAGAGTGCAAGGTTGATCTCCTACCATTAGTTTTGTTGTCTATTTCTTCTTGCAACTCTCTTAACTTCTCCTTTAGTAAGTAAGATGCTATACCACTTGATGCATATATGTTTAGTATCGATATGGCTTCATTGTCTATGCTACCCTTTAGCAGGATATAGTTTCCTTCCTTATCTCTTTTAATTAGATCAATTTCTGCTTTTGCTTGATCTGACATAAGAATGGCTATCCCTGCTTTTTTGACTTCACCTGAAGCATAATAGATTCTGCTCCAGCCTTTTACCTTTACTCCATATGTATCTCCCTGATTTAAATGTGTTTCCTGTAAACAACATATTGTAGGGTTCTGACTTTTGATACAGTCTGCTTTCTGCCTCTACTTAATGGAAGAGTTCATCTCATTCACATTTACAGTTAAAATTACTAATTCTGTATTTCCTGCCATCATATTATCCCTAGAATATGCTTTTTTTCCCTTGCCCCCCTTGAACTTTTTTCCCAGTATTACACTTATGGGCCCCACTTGTGTCACACAGCCCTCCCTCTTTAGTATCCTTCCCTCCTCCCTTTAAATCCCTTTCCCTTTCTTAAGGTACCTTCCCTTATTACTCTTTTCCTTTTCCCTTTTCCTCTCCCCCTTTTTAATGAGATGAGAGATATTAGAGTAAAGGGCAGATCTCAAGGGTAGAGTATAAGAGGCACTTGGAGGCTTATTCTACCTGAGCCTGACAAACAAGGCAATGATGGTATTGAGTAAACCTCAGTAACAAGGGAAAACTTCCTTGCCCTCGCTGATGATGCACCTGGCTCTTACACTCTCAGCTGGGGACTATAAAAAGGGTGTTGGAGAAGACAGAGAGGAGGAGGAAACTCCAGAAGGGAAATATTCCGGAGGGAATGCTAAAGGGAATGTCAGGGAATGCTATGTAAAGTGATAGAATAAAGACCTACTGTTGCATACTTGAGTAACTTGGGTGTTCTGTGGGGAACCTCAAGAGAGGTAGCTCTCTAATTGAGATAATTAGAGTTGAAGACATCTGAAGACCTGAGGAAGGTAAGAAACCAGTTGACCCCCACTGAGATAAGCAGTGGGGAATTAATGGAGAGAGAATTCTCTGTAAAACAAATTTGTCAATTAATTTCTCTTTGAGCCAATTCTGATAAAAGTAAGATTCACACAATGTCCCTCCCCTTCTCTAACTTCCCTCAGATATGATAGGTTTTCTTTGCCTCTTTGTGAGATGTAGTTTCCCTCTTTTTATCTCCCCTTTTCCCTTTTTCTGACACTATCCCCTTTCCATTTCTACTTCCCTTTTTTATATTATGTCAGTAAAATCAAATTATACATGTGTTCTTAATGTATATCCACAACAGAAATACAGTTCTCAAGAGTTCCTTTTACCTTTTTCTGCTTCTCTTGAGTCCTATGGTTGGAGATAAAAAATTTTTGTTTAGATCTGTTTTTTTCTTTAGAAACAAATGGAATTCATCTATTTCATTAAATTTCCGTCTTCTTCCATGGAAGAAAATGCTAAACTTAGGTGGGTAGTTTATTCTTGGCTGCATTCCAAGTCCTTTTGCCTTTCGGAATATCAGATTCCAGGCCCTTCGATCCTTTAATGTAGAGGCAGCCAGATCTTGAGTGATCCTTATTGTGGTACCTTGGTATGTGAATTGTGTTTTCCTGGCTGCTTGTAATATTTTTTCCTTAGTCTGATAGTTCTGAAATTTGGCCACAATATTCCGTGGAGTTTTTTTTTGTTTGTTTGTTTTGTTTTTAGGGTCTTTTTCAGAAGGTGTTTGATGAATTCTTTCAATGCCTATTTTACCTTCTGGTTCTATTACTCTCTTTGATGATTTCCTACAAAATAGTATCTAGGCTCTTTTGTTCATCATAATTTTTGGGAAGTCCAATCATCCTCAGATTATCTCTCCTAGATCTATTTTCCAGGTCTGTCGTTTTTCTGAGTAGATATTTGACATTTTCTACAGTTTTTCATTTTTTTGATTTTGCTTGACTGATTCTTGGTGTCTTAATGAATCATTCATTTCTATTTGGTCAGTTCTGATTTTTAATGAGTTATTTTCTTCATTAGCTTTTTTTACTTCTTTTTGTATATGTCCAATTGAGTTTTTAAATGAGTGTTTTGCTCTATGGAATTTTTTTCCATTTCACTATATTTGTTTTTTAGTGAGTTATTTTCTTTTTCCAATTCACAAATCCTACTTTCTTGGGAATTCTTTATCTTTTCCAATTCACAGATTCTACTTTCCTGTGATTTTTTTACCTTTTCCAATTCCCTAATTCTGTTTCCTTGTACTTCCTGTGAATTCTTTACCTTTTTCAATTCACATTTCAAGAGGTTGTTACTCTCTTGCATAACTTCTCTTTCCTTCCCCCATTTTTCTTCTAAGTCTCTTTTGAGATTTTTTTTTTCCTGAGGCTGGGGTTAAGTGGGGTTAAGCCCAGGGTCACACAGCTAGGAAGTATTAAGTGTCTGAAACCAGATTTGAACTCAGGTCCTCCTGACTTCAGGGCTGGTGCTCTATCCACTGTGCTACCTAGCTGCCCTCTTTTGAGATTTTTAATAGCCTCTTCTAGGAGAGCATTATTTGGGATATTGTCTGAGGCTATTTATTAGTCTCCTCGGAGTTGGAAACCCACTCTCTTTCTGTATAGAACCTATCAATCATTCTCTTCATTTTTTTACTCATTTTTTAAAAAGCCTTCAGGGTCTACCTTCAGGGCAAGGAGGTTACTAGCTTCCTCTGTAGAGCAAGGATGGGTAAATGGACAGTAACTGTCCTCTCAATGGGCTACAAAGATCTGACGAGCTGTAGGAGTGCTCTGGGGAAGAGCTGCACCCGGAAATGACTAGGCCTGCTATCAAGGGCCAGGGTGTGTAAGTACCCTGCCAGGAGCCCTCTTGTGAAAATTAGCAGCTGCCTTGGGGCTAGAGGTTAAGCAGCAAAAGTATCACTGCCCTCCCCACAAACGCCCACTTTGAGTATTAGCAGTTACCCTATCCCTCACCTCACTGGAAGTGTCTCTGCCTGGGGAGCTGGGAAAATTCCACTACCCCAGGCCCAGCCCCCCACTATGCAGATGAAAGGCTGCCCCAGAGTGTGCCCCTGCCATGCCCTCTACCCTAGGCTCCAATTTCTCTGCTGGTCCACTACTCTGTGACCAAAGCAAAGTAGTCTGGCTATGGCAGAGAGCTCTATGTAAACCTTCCAAACGCGGAGGCCACCCCTGCTCCCATTTCTATCCCTGCCCTGCACCAATCTGCTTCAGTCACTCAGGACAAACCTTTTCTGGCGATATTCCTGATTATCTTCAGCTGGTGAGTTGTTGTACTTCTAATCTTTGTGAACCTTACCAGTCTAGTGCTATTTTTGTTTTTTGGTTTTTATTATATATATATATATATATATATATATATATATATATATATATATATATATATATATATATATATATAATTTATTATAATTATAACATTTTTTGACAGTACATATGCATAGGTAATTTTTTACAATATTATCCCTTGTACTCCTTCTGTTCTGAATTTTTCCCCTCCTTCCCTCCATCCCCTCCCCTAGATGGCAGGCATTCCCATACATATTAAATATCTTATAGTATATCCTAGATACAATATATATGTGCAGAACCGAATTTTGTTGTTGTTGTTGCAAAGGAAGAATTGGATTCAGAAGGTAAAAATAACCTGGGGAGAAAAACAAAAAATGCTAACAGTTTACACTCATTTCCCAGTGTTCCTTCTCTGGGTGTAGCTGATTCTGTCTATCATTGATCAATTGGAATTGGATTAGCTCTTCTCTATGTTGAAGATATCCACTTCCATCAGAATACATCCTCATATAGTATTGTTGTTGAAGTGTATAATGATCTCCTAGTTTTCTAGTGCTATTTTTGAGGCTGATTTTAAAAATTGGTAATGAGGGTATGAGAGGAGCTCACAATCTAGCATGTGCCTTCTCTGCCATCTTGGCTCGGCCCCCCTCCGTAAATTGATATTCTTGAGCATAGACATTTGTTTCAGACTTTCAGTCTGTCTGGGACCTGGAACCTTAATAATCTAGAAGGTCTTATTCATCTCTATGACTCAATGAAATTCTTATTCTTCCAGGCCCATTTCAAATGTCATCATATCTGTGAAGACTTTCCTGACTACTTTTGTACCTTAGGGATTTCTCCCTTTTTGGATCATATAGAATATTTGAGGCCTTCTAATACAACCTCATCATTTTCCATATTGGGAAACTGAGGCTCAGAGAGGTGAATTGAAGGTTGTACAGTCAGTGAAGATTAGAGGCAAGATTTGAACCTAAGTCTTATTATCTTATTCTTTCTTTCTTTCTTTCTTTCTTTCTTTCTTTCTTTCTTTCTTTCTTTCTTTCTTTCTTTCTTTCTTTCTTTCTTTCTTTCTTTCTTTCTTTCTTTCTTTCTTTCTTTCTTTCTTTCTTTCTTTCTTTCTTTCTTTCTTTCTTTCTTTCTTTCTTTCTTTCTTTCTTTCTTTCTTTCTTTCTTTCTTTCTTTCTTTCTTTCTTTCTTTCTTTCTTTCTTTCTTTCTTTCTTTCTTTCTTTCTTTCCTTCCTTCCTTCCTTCCTTCCTTCCTTCCTTCCTTCCTTCCTTCCTTCCTTCCTTCCTTCCTTCCTTCCTTCCTTCCTTCCTTCCTTCCTTCTTCCCTCTCTCCCCTCTCTTTTCTTTTCTTTTTTTTTCTTTTTTTTCTTTTTCCCTGAGGCTGGGGTTAAGTGACTTGCCCAGAGTCACACAACTAGGAAGTGTTAAGTGTCTGAGACTAGATTTGAACTCAGGTCCTCCTGAATTCAAGGCTGGTGCTCTATCCACTGGACCACCTAGCTGCCCCTCCCCTCTCTTTTCTATCCTGGGAGACTGGAAACTCTTTGAGGGACAAGAACACATCATCTAGAATTTTTTCCCTCACCAAGTGCCTACCCAGATGCTTTCAGTCAAGCTTTATTGATGGATCAGCTGGGAAACAAGACCACAGACTCCGAAAAATGGATACCACCAATGACTTGACTTGGGATTGATTTCTTGGGGTGGGGGGTATCACTCCCTAACCTTCTCCTGCAGCTTCACACTCTGCCTTTTCTTGAGTCTTCTGGGAAGGACCTGCTAACCAAGCAGACAGCCTTTATTGGACTTCATGAGATCCAGGGGGATTTTCTTCTCCCTCACCTGCTTGTGTGAACTGCTTTTATGACACTTCTGGTAGCCAAAGAGAAGAAGCAATGGAAGACAGTTATATAATAATTGTCATCCAGTCACAGTTATTCATGACTTGAGCTAGGTGTCCAGCTGAGTCCAATGGGGCTTTGAACCAGAAGCCCTATTTGTAGCATCCTTCAAAATAACCCCCAAGGCTCTACCTAAACCCTGTAATGGTAGAGCACTCACTCCCTGTTGAGGTAGGCCATTTCATTTTTGATAGTTTTAGGAAAATTTTCCTCTTGTTGAGCTAGAGTTGGCCTTTATTATGTCTTTCTACTTTTCCTAGTTCCTTCTCCTTCTGCATTGAAGCTTTTTTCAGATACCTGGAGACAACTATTATTTCCCTTTCTTCTCTAGTCTAAACATCCCCAGTTCTTTCAACCTGTTCTCTCACAGCATGGTCTCAGATCCCAGTGGTCCACCCCTGGACCTAAACTGGTTTTTGTATTTCCTTCCTAAATAGGCCTGCTCAGAATTTAAAGCAATCCCCTTGATGAGGTCTGATCAGGGCACAACACAGTGGCACTGTCATTCTATACAGCCCAAGGTTTATCCAAAGTCTCAGATGGGAGCTCTTCCTTCCACTGACTCCCAAGCGCATGGATAGCCATGAGATGCCTTAGAGGAATTGGGAAGAATCCTTTTCTTTTGTGTCACTTTAGACAATCTTTCCCCATCTCTGGAGCTCAGTTCCTCCTTTGTAAAAATTAAGAGGTTGGACTATTCTACCATCTTTTCCTCAACCCCTCCATCCAAACTGGATAGCTCACTGTCCCCCGGAGAAGAGATGAAATCGCCATCTCTTAACTGTGTCCACTGTGGAGTGTCCCAGGTCCACTTTTCTATGCATGATATTCCATGATGAGATATTCCATCATCCTTCAAGGCTTAACTTCAATTCCATATCTTCTGTGTGATTTAAATCTTCCAAATTGTTCTTTGCTAAACTCTCCTTTCTCTAAATTCTGAAAATTTCTGTGATCTCCACCCAACATCATCCTTAGTCTGAAAAGACCTTCAGAGCTTCAAATCTTGGGCTATATAGAATGGAAGGTCCCTCTGTGTAGTGCCCTCAGCCTTTGGCTTTTGCAGGAGTGTATGGAAACCTTCAGGAAAGCTTGGCCCAGGTGCCCACAATTTAAACGATTCCTTGTGATGGGCCTAGGGATCTTGCTGGTGCAGAAGGTCCTTGGCATGAGTTTTGTGATGACAGGGAAGACATTGGAATTCCTCCTAGGGTAAATTGGCAAGCCTGAAAAATGTTCTTTTTAAAAAACCCAACACAATTATCTTTTTTATCCATATAAGTCGAGTTGGCCCAGAGAAAGTGGGACCCAATCTGTGACTCAAACTGCCTAAAGGGAGAGGGGGAAATCTGTTGCCAGGAGATTCTCACAATGTTTTTCACATTCTCCAGTAAGAGCCAAAGGCTGGGGGGAAGGGGATAGAGGTAAGTTGGCCAGATGGCAGCTAAGGGCAATTAAACAAAGCTCGGGCATCTTTGAGGGCAAAGACCTTTGTGCCAATCAGAGGCAATCCCTCTTGAGGTGTCATTTTGGGACTCACAGGCTGACTTTCTAGCCAGAGAATGCCCTTACTAGCTCCAGCAAGGCAGGAAGAACAGCTCCTTCTGTGGGGACAGCCCGGGGCTCAGCAATCAGAAAGCTCCCAAGGTTAATTAAAACACACTTCCCGTAGGGCACTGTCTAAGAGATGGATCCTACACAAACTCAGAGAAACAGCAGCAAAATCCCATCTGACATGGCGAGAGGCAATGTGGTCAAGTGGGATGGGTCAGACCCCTGCATCAGTCAAATTTCTAGCCATGTGGACTTGGATAAGTCAACTCTGCATCCTAGTATCCTCCTCTGCAAAATGAAGGGATTGGAATAGGGGCCTCTAAGGGACTCTCTTGGTGCAAAATCAATAATTCTATTATACATCAGAGGAGACAGTCGATCAGTCAACAAGCATTTATTAAGCACTTACTATATGCAGTATCTTGGGCAGCTAAGTGGCTTAATGGAGAGAGAACCAGGCCAGGAGTCCAGAATACCTGAGTTCAAATCCAGGGATCTTGCTGGTCCAGAAAATCTTGGTATGACTTTTTGTGGTGATAGGAGATATACTGGAATTCCTCCTAGGTAAGCTGGCAAATTTGAAAAATGTTCTTAAAAACAAACAAACAAACAAAAAAACTTGGTGCAGTGGATAGAAGTCAGGAGGACCTGAGTTCAAATCTGACCTCAGACACTTAACACTTCCTAGCTGTGTGACCCTGGGCAAGTCACTTAACCCCAACTGCCTCAACAAAAATAAACAAACCAAAACAAACAACTTACTAGCTCTTTAACTTTGGGCAAGCCATTTAACCCTGTTTGCCTCAGTTTCCTCATCTGTAAAATGAGATGGTGAAGAAAACAGCAAACCACTCTGGGATCTTTGTCAAGAAAACCCCGAATGGGGCATGGAGAATTGGACATGACAGAAATGAATGAACAACAATAATATGCATAATGTGATGTAGAGAGTAGAGAGCTAAACATGGATCAGGTTCAAATCCCACTTCAGACACTTATTCTAGGTGTGTTACCACAGAGCAAGTGATCATCTAATCTCCTGAGACTCATCTTTCTCATCTGTAAAATGGGGATAATAATATCTGTAACTTCCCTCACATGGGTTGGTCCCTAAAGAGCTTTGCACTGTGCTGGACTTGGCTCTTTTTAACAATGAGGTGATTCAGGCTAATTTCAATAGACTTGTGATGGAAAATGCCATCCCCAATCAAAGAGAGAACTATGGGACTGAATGTGGATTGCAACATAGGGTTTTCACTGTTTTTATTTATTTTTTATTTTTTTAATCCCCCCCCCCCAGACAATTGGGGTTAAGTGACTTGCCCAGGGTCACACAGCTAGGAAGTGTTAAGTGTCTGAGACCAGATTAGAACTCGGGTCCTCCTGAATTCAGGGCTGGTGCTCTATCCACTGCCATCTAGCTGCCCCCTTTCACTGTTTTTATTGTTGTTGTGTGCTTGTTTTTTTTTTTTTTTCTTTCTCATTTTTTCCCCTTTTGATTTAATTTTTATTGTGCAGCATGGAGGATATGGAAAGTTTAGAAGAAGTACACATGGTTAACCTATATTGGATTACTTGCTGTCCAAGAGAGGAAGTGGGAGAAAAATTAGGATTTTGCAAGGATGAATGTGAAAACTATCTTTGCATGCATTTGGAAAAATTAAATGCTATTATAAGAAAAAAAGAAAAAAGAGTATTGCAAATCCTCAAACACCATAAGAATATCAGTTAGAAAGGGATGGTATAGAGGTGTTTGTAAAAGTATGAATCAGGGAAGCCTTCCTGGAGGAGGTGGTACTTGATTTGGGCTTGAAAGGATGGGTAAAAATGCAAACTGTGTATGTGAGTGGGTTCATAGAGTTCTAAATTCAGGGTAAAAAAGGACCTCAGAAGCCAGGTAATCCAACTCTCTCATCTTACAGGTGAGGAAACTGAGCCCAAAGAAGTTCTATGACTTAAGGCAGCCTAGGTAGGATGTGAAATAAAGATTCCAACCACTCAAAGGAGCAAGAGAACAGGGCTTGTTCAGAGATAAAGCCTGGACCAGGGTGCCTACTGGGAGAGATAAAAGAGAGATAGAGACAGAGAAGGGAGAGGGAGGAGAGAAAGAGGCAGAGATATAAATGAGGAGGGGAGACTGACAGAGATAGAGAGGGAGAGAGACAGAGACAGAGAGACACACACACAGAAACACAGAGAGACAGAGACAGAAACACACAGAGAGACATACACACACAGAGGCAGAGAGACAGAGGTAGAGACAGACAGAAGTAGAGAGGAGACAAAAACAAGAAGAGAAAAACAGAGAGAGCGAGACAGAGAGGGAGAGACAGAGATAGAGAAGAGATAGAGACAGAGATGGAAAAAAGTAGAGAGAAAACAGAGAAAAGAGAGAAAAGAGAGACAGAAAGACAGAGAAACAAACAGAGACACACAGAGAGAAAGACAGAAAGACAGACAAGCACAGAGAGACACAGAGAGTATACAGTTCAGAGGCTCGGAAGGTTCTTAGAACTTAGCCAGACCAGGCATTCTAATTCATGTTTGTGCCACGAACACCTCCAGCTATGCAATGAATGAAGCCCTTGGGCCCCCTTCTCAGAATCATGTTTTCTTTTTAATTCACAATTGAAGAAAGTGCTACATTTCATTTAGAGGTTAAAATAAAAACAGTTTCCCCCCATTTAAAGTTCACCAGCCCCTGAAATCTGTCCAGGGCCCCAAGGGGTCAGGACTCCTCCTTGTGTCCAATCCCTTCATTTTATAGAAGAAATAAATGAAAGGGGCAGGGACTCATCCAAAGTTGGAGATAAAGCTGGAGTTTGCAAAGGACCTTGAATGCCAACAAAAGAATTGGAACTTAACCCAGCAGGGAATAAGCAAAGGAGAAACACGATCAGATCTCCACATCAAGAGGTTTTTGGAGCCACATGGAGAGAGAACTTACTTGAAAGAGAATTAAAGGTGGGTAAAGGTGGCTGGGCACATCCCTGGAATACCAGGCCCTGGCAGGGTTTTTCTGCTCACTCTGCCCCACCTTATTGATCTGAGACTGTGTCAGAGTCCTCCATTCTGCCCCATCTAGCAGATTGGTACTCGGTGCAGAAAAATGGTGCCGAAAAATGGTGCCCTTTTCTGTCAAGGACAAATGCCTACCAGAGATCAAGGACTGCTGGCTTGGAAAGGAAGTCTTTGGCGTGTCCTGTCAACAGAGTGAAGGGAGGGAAGACAAGATTCACGGAAATGGGAAGTTTTATTCTTTTGCTTTGGAGAGTGGAGATCTCTGGATTGTGGGAAATGAGCAAGGATGTGGACCTGTGGCCTGAGCTCCCCTGCAGAGATATGGGAGCTCTACCCATGTTCAGTTGATCTTGGAGAGAGAGAGATAGAGAGAGAGAGAGAGACAGAGAGAGAGAGACAGAGACAGAGAGACAGAGACAGAGACAGAGAGAGAGAGACAGAGAGACAGAGACAAAGACAGAGACAGAGAGAGAGAGAGCAATTACTACTTATTGTTGCTGCTTCCACAATGGCAGAATGATGTAGAGAAGGGGTGGCTAAATCATGTGAATGTCATTATGAATGAGAGAGACAGAGACTGAGAGAGAAAGAAATAGAGAGAGAGGAAGGAAGAGAAAGGTGGAATGGTAAGACAGAAAGAGAGATGGAGAGAAGGGGAAAGAGAGAGACAGAGGCAAAGAAAGAAGGAGGAGAGAAAGAGGCAGAGATTTAAATGAGTGGGAAAGACAAAGAGACACACAGAGAGACAGAGAGAAACAGCCAGAAACACAGAGAGAGGGAGAAACAGACATACAGAGACATGGGGAGAGGGACAGGAGAGACAGAGACTAGAGCCGTCAGAAGAAGGATGGCTTTTTCTCCCTCCTCACTTATTTTTTCTTACTTCCTGTTCCCAGGGAGAGTGGGCTGCCCTCTCAAAACTTATCTCTAGTCTTTAAAACTCCATTCATGTTTCTGTTTAATTAGTTCTGAATGCTGCCTTGATAAGATGATGGAACCCAGCTGCCTCTCATCAGAGGAAGTGATTATTGTAAAGCCAAAGAGAAAGGGGGAGGAGGAGATGGTCAGGCTGAGTATTCAGACTGAAAAAAAGAGGACAGAAAACAGGGACTCCCCCTGAAATGCCAAGGGAAGGAGTGACTCTCTCAGACTGGAGGCTCCTGAGCCAGTGGGAGGACAGAGCATTTTTATAGTCAACAGATTTCCCAAAATGAAATGAAGGATGCTTAGATCTGGCCTTCTATAAGTTCCCATACCCAGATTAGTACAATGAAAGTCTAAAAAATGTTCCATATGGTGGGGACTCAGCTTTGTCATGGGGATCCCTTGGCCCTTCACTCCAGAAACAGTGAGAGGCTACTAGAGAGTAAATTGTAATTGGCGGAGGAAGAAGGATGTGGCTGGCCAAGGCAGGGGATGTCCAGCAACTCCTCCATCTCTTAAAAAGTAACCTTTCCCAACTTGTGCAAACAATTCTCAGAAACCTGGCTACCCTATGTTAATTTTTAAAATATTTTTAAATTAATTTTTATAATTATAACATTTTTTTTGACAGTACATATACATAGGTATTTTTTTTTTTTTTTACAACATTATCCCTTGTACTCCCTTCTGTTCTGAATTTTTCCCCTCCTTCCCTCCACCCCCTCCTAGATGGCGGGTATTCCCTTACATATTAAATATCTTATAGTATATCCTAGGTACAATACATATATGCAGAACTGAATTTTATTGTTGTTGCAAAGGAAGAATTGCATTCGGATGGTAAAAATAATCTGGGAAGAAAAACAAAAAAGATGCTCACAGTTTACACTCATTTCCTTTTCTGGATATAACTGATTCTGTCCATCATTGATCAATTGGAATTGGATTAGCTCTTCTCTATGTTGAAGATATTCACGTCCATCAGAATACATCCTCATACAATATCATTGTTGAAGTGTATAATGATCTCCTAGTTCTGCTTGTTTCACTCAGCTACCCTATGTTAATTAATCCTTAATTATTAAATTAATAAATTTAATTTAAAATTATTATTTAAAACTTAAATTAAAAATAAATGAATAAATCCTTAAAAATAAGGAATGTTGAAGACCCTACTGTGTGCAAGACAATAAATCTATCAAAAAGCATTTATCAAGTGTCTGCTATGTGTCAGATACCAACATATGTTGTTTCATTGTGCTTTACTGATACTGCATTTTTTTTTTTTTTTTTTTTTTTTTTTACAAATTGAAGTTTGGGGACAACCCTGCCTCTAGTCTATTGACAACATTTTTCCTGCAGCATGTACTCACATCACATTTCTGTGTCACATTTTGATAATTCTCAAAATATGTCAGACTTTTTTATTATGATTACATATATTATGGTGATCTGTGATCAGTGGTCTTTGATGTTACTTTTGTAATTGTTTTGGGGCTCCATGAATCGTGCCCATAGAAGATTCTGTGTTATAACTGTTCCACCGACTGGCTGTTCCCTCATTCCTCTCTTTCTCCTTGGGCTTCTTTATTCTTTGAGACACAATGATATTGAATAATATTGCACATTATATTAATAATAGTATATATTACATAAACTTAGTTGATAAAGCAGTTTGGTTATCTTGATTTGAGAAGATTGGTTCTAATTTTGAAAGACGTTCTACTGTGGTACTATAAAAGCATTTGAAACCCAGTCAATCAGGATGACAAACTTCATTGTTGTTTTATTTCAAGAAATTGCCAGCTTTCAGTAACCACCTCAGTCATCAGCAAATACCACTCTGATCAATGAGCAGCATCAACATTGAGGCAAGATCCTCCACCAGCAAAGATTGCAACTCACTGAAGATTGATGATGAGCATTTTTAGCAATAAAAAATTTTTACTTTTTAAATAGTATCTTATTTTTCTAAATACATGTAAAGATAATTTCCAACATTCAATTTTCTAAAACTTTTTATTTCAAATTTTTCTCCTCTTCCTCACCTCCTCCTCTCCTGGAGACAGCAAGCAATCTGATGTAGATTAAATATGTGCTATCCTTTTAAACATATTTAAATATTTGCCTTATTATACAAGAAAAATCAGATCAAAAAGGAAAGAAACAACTAACCAACAAAACAATGAAAATACTATGCTTTGATCCATATTCAGTTTCCATAGTTCTCTTTCTGGCTCAAATCTATTGGAATTGCCTTGAATCACTTCATTGTTGAGAAGCTCCAAGTCCATCACAATTGATCATCACACACATTTTGTTATGGTGTACAATGTCTTCTTAATCCTGCTCACTTCACTCAGTATCAGCTACAGAGGTCTTTCCAGGTAAAGTATTTTTTAATTAAGGGATGTGCATTTTTTTAAGACATAAAACTATTGCACTCTTAATTGACTATAGAATAGTGCTTTGAAGTTTCCTTGCTATCAATGGACTATTCAAGGAATGACTCTGGGAGAGAGTATGGCAGAAATCTGCCACTGGCAATAAGGGTTACTACGCTTCTGTGACTCTAAATTCAACCTTCTCTCTCTAACAATGGTAAAGAATGGAAAAGCCATTAGCCATTGAATTCTGTTTCTGCTGGCAGATCTTAATAGAGAGCATGCAGACCCTTTAGGATTTGCTTCCTTGGGCTCAGTACAAGTTCAAGGCTGTCCCTTTTCTCTCCTGCAATGTTTCTGTTTGGGGAATGGTACTCCAGTGCAGACATTGAGCATGGAAGGAAATAGAGGGCAAGAAGATGAGAGATGGAATGAGAAAAGGGTCTTTGTCAGAATGAACACCCCATGGAATTTAGAGCTAGAAGGTTATCTAAAACAAGTTCCCATTTTTACAGATGAGGAAACTGAGGCTCAGAGAGGACTAGGCATTTGCTCAGTGCTCCACAGCTGGCACAGTCACAGAGGTGGGATTCAAGTCTTATGGCTCTAAACCCAGAGTGCTCCTGGTGTCTTAACTCCCACTTCCCTGCCCACACAATTTGGTCCAAACCTTGTTTATAAAAATTTGGTGGTTGCAAATCCAGTCCACTTGATGAAGTTTACAGTAATGGCACCAAATGATGGGACTTGGATAGCAATTCTTAATTCACAAGGCACATGTGAACAATTTATAATTTTTTTCTTTACCAAAAGGTACCTTTATTTAAAGGAAGAGGTTAGAAACAAAAGAAAGAGGAAAAATGGATTTGGGAGGACATATAGCAACAAGGAAAGGGATTTTTTTTTTTTTTTTTAACAATTAACAATGGAAAGGACAAGTTCCCCAGTTAAGCAGGAGAAAAGGAATATGCCATGAGGTTGGAGTATGTCATTAACTGACAGGCTTTATAAATCAATCCATAGAGGAGTTTATTACTTTAAAAGACTTAGATATAAGAAGGAGAAAGATACTGTGAGCTAATCCAAAGGGGATTCAGGAAAGATGGCACAGACCATGGACAGATTTATAGAGGAAATTTAATCCTTGGGGTTTGACATCATAACTTGGCTACAGTAAGATAGAGTTTCCCAAGACCTCCACAGGAGTGGGACTGTAAGGCTGCCCTTCCCTGTCTGCCTCAGAGAGTATCATAAGCTTATAAGTATTTGAGGTTTTCTCTGCCAATCTGCCCTACTTATTCAGGACTCATCCCAAAGCCCACTCAGGACAGTGACAGGGCAGAAAGCTGTCTCCACCTGCTCCTCCCCACCTCCCTGGCCAGACAGCCCTGCAGCCCCATTCAACCTGGAATGCCAACTCTGTGGGAGCTAAGTTTCCAGTCAGGCCAAGAGCAGCAGCTGAAGCTGGCCACCCAGGAGGACCTGCAAGGAGTCACAGGCTGGTGATTGAACTTCCATTGAACATGCAATACTTCTTTCTCTCACCAAGCTTCAGATGAGGCTGGAGAAAGGGCTGAGGAAAAGCTGGGGAATTAGGGGGAAGAGTCTAGACAAAAGATACTCCTTTTTTCAAACCGTAACTACCTTTTGTGTAGCTTGAATCATTTACCAGTCATTACTGTGGAAACCCGATAGAACTAAAGTATCTGCCCCCATCTAGATGGACACAGAAGATGGAATGCTGAACTTAGTATCCTGGAAGACCTAAATTCAAATCCTACCTCAGACACTTATTAGCTGTGTGAATTTGAGAAATCACTTAATCTCTGTTTGCCTCCTCTTTGCAATGGGGATAATAATAGCACTTACCTCTCAGGGTTGTGAGATGATAAGAATGAGAAAATAGAAGTAAAACTGATCTTGTACCTTTGAAAAGTTTCCTCAAAGAAATAGAGGCTGATAAGGAGAGAAGAAAGCCAGTGAAGAAGGAAGGACCACTGTTGAACATCCATTTGGACCCAGTCAGAGGAGCTGATTATTAAAATTTCAGTATGAACATTTACATACATATTGGAAATAGGCAAATGCAACAAATCAGGGTTTGGTTTATTAACGTCTATGTTATGTAGATGTAAGCATATAATGAAGAAAATGTTAGTGATGCAAATTAAGCTTTAATTTTTGTAGTGGATAAATTTTCATTTTTGGAGAGCTGGTTGTTAAATATATATGAGCAGACCATAGCTGGGAATCTTCCGTGCTCACCAGGATGGCAGGTAAGGAGAAATTTATTTAATTGAACATTAATTTTCCTCACTGAAGGAGGAATTTTGCTGGGAGGTAGTTTTTGGTTATAATCCTAGGGGTTTTTTTGCCCTCTGGAATAGCATATTCTAAAACCTAAATCTTGTGTTATCTTGCCTGTGCTCCACAATTATTTCTTTCTGGCTGCTTGACATATTTCTCTCTCTCTCTCTCTCTCTCTCTCTCTCTCTCTCTCTCTCTCTCTCTCTCTCTCTCTTTTTTTTTTTTTTTTTTAGGAATTCTATTTGGCTATAATATTCCTGGCAGTTTTTATTTTAGGATTACTTTCAAGAGGTTATCAATGGGTTCTTTCAATTTCTATTTCACCCTCTGATTCTTGAATATCAGGTCAGTTTTCCTTGATAATTTCTTGAAAGACAATGACTTTGCTCGTTTTTTGGATCGTGGCTTTCAGGTAGTTCAATAATTCTCAAATTATCTCTCCTAGATCTATTTTCCAGGTCAGTAGTTCTTCCAATGAGATATTTCACATTTTCTTCTATTCTTTTCATTCCTTTGATTATGATTTACTACTTCTTGATGTCTCATGGAGTCATTAGCTCCCAATAACCCAATTCTAATTTTTAAAGAATTATTTTCTTCATTGAGCTTTTGTACCTCCTTTTTCATTTGTTCAATTCTACTTTTTAAGGAATTCTCTTCAGTGAATTTTTATATATCTTTTTCCATTTGGTCAATTCTGCTTTTTAATACATTCTTTTCTTTATTGGATTTTTTGTGCTTCTTTTACCATCTCGCCTATTCTGTTTTTTAAGATGTTATTATCTTCAGTATTTTTTGGTGCCTTCTTTACTAAGCTGTTGATTCTTTTTTTTCCCCAAGATTCTTTTGCATCATTTTTATTTCTTTTCCCAATTTCCCTCCATCTTATTTTATTTTTAAAATTCTTTTGATTTTTTTCCTTTTGTTCTAATTCTTCTTTGACAACATGACAAATATAGAAATATGTTTAAAAGGATTGTACATATTCAACCTATACCTAATTGCTTGCTGTCTTGAGGAGGGTCTTTATATGTAATTGGGGAAAAAATGCAAGGAAGTGCAAAAATATGTATTTTTTCCCTGAGTTCTTCCATGACCTAAGATCAGTTCACATTTTTCTTTGACGTTTCCGGTGTAGCAATTTTGACTTTGTTGTTTTCTTCTGAGTTTGTGTTTTGATTTTCCCTCTCATCATAGTAACTTTCTGTAGTCAGGATCTTTTTTGTTATTGTTGTTGTTTATTCATTTTCCCAAACTGTTTCTTTACTTTTAACTTTATATTAGGGGCAGCTAGGTGGCGCAGTGGATAGAGCACCAGCCTTGAATTCAGGAGGACCCAAGTTCAAATCTGGTCTCAGACTTAACACTTCCTAGCTGTGTGACCCTGGGCAAGTCACTTAACCCCAGCCTCAGGAAAAAACAAACAAAACACTTTACATTAAAGTTGGGCTCTTCTCCTGAGGGGAGGGGGCGCTGTCTTAAGCTTCAGGGTTTTTGGCAGCTGTTTTCAGAACTAGTTCTGGGGGGGGTCTATAAGCTTTAAATTCTCCCAAAGGGGTATAATTTAAGGAGGCCCGTTTACTACTCTCCTAGCTTGTATTTGACCACAAGCACTCTTTTCCGCCCTGGAACCATGACCAGGGTGCCCACTCCCGTGCAACCTGGTGAGCCAGGATTCCTCCTCACCCTGATATGCAACCCAGGCACTTGGCCAACAAAAGGAGCCCCGTAATCTTCTGACCCTAGTCCAACCCCTTTACTGTCTGTGAGCTAAGACTACCATAATGTTGTCTATTATTGTTTCCGGCTCTTATGCCTTTTTTCTATAGACATTTCTATCCACATCATGTTGCATTTATTATGCCGCCCTTTCCCTGCAGCACCTCCATGGTGCACCCCTTGTATTTCTCTTTCTCGGACCCTCTGCCCTGGGGCTGCCTCGCTCACTGCCCTTCAGCTCATCTGCGGATCAGGGACAGATTATCCATTCTTGTGGGGCCTTCCCCGGCCATGCTGGACTTCTATGACCCCGGAAGGAGTAAGGGATGGTTTTGTGCAGTTCTGTCTCACCTAAATCCAATTCACAAAAGAGTCCATTTGGCCCTCTGCCATTGGTCCTCCTCCAAAAGGACAAAACAGGAGGATCCTGACATCCGGAGAGATCCGTTCCATCCTTTCACATGTAAATGGGGATCCTGAGGCCGGAGGGGATGACCCCGCTATGAAGAGGCAGAATGATGGACCCGGAACCGGTGCCATCGCTCTATATAACACTCTGCAGCTGCTTCCTGTCATTTGATGTCAAAATAAATATTTACATCTTTTGATGAGGGAAGAAAGGGGATGTGGTCTGCCGTTCAGAAAGCAGAATCTTGGGAGCTTTTAATTCTCTAGTTCAATCCGGTCCAGTCTAATCCAAATCAACTCGGCTCAGATCAGGTCACTACTGCCCAACAGACTCCAGGTAAACTGTGATCTTTTATCAAACTTCCTTCTCTAAGGTCCTCCCTGCAAATCAGCCGACTGCGGCCCTCTTGTGGCCAATCAGAAATCTTGCATGGGAGATGATGTAATTACTGGTGCCCTCTTGTGGCCATCAGCCATCCTGCATGGGAGAATGATTTAGCTCACTGGTGTTCGTTCTGCTGTGGCCAATCGAAAATCTTCCAAGGGAGATGATTTAGCCTACTAGTGCCCCCTTATGGCCATCACAGTCCTACATGGGGGAATGATTTAACCTACTGGTGCCCTCTTGTGGCCATCAGCCATTCTGCATGAAGGAATGATTTTGTTCACTGGTGCCCCCTTGTGGCCATCACACATCCTACATGGGGGAATGATTTAGCCTACTAGTGCCCCCCTGTGACCATCACAGTCCCTACATGGGGGAACGATTTAACCTACTAGTGCCCTCTTGTGGCCATCACACATCTTACATGGGGGAATGATTTAGCCTACTGGTGTCCTCTTATAGACAACTAGAAATCTTCCATAGGAAATTATTTAGCTTATTGGTGCCCCCTTGTGGCCATCAGCCATCCTGCATGGGAGATGCTCTACCCTGAGAATCCTGTTTACAAGACTTGGCCCCTGATTTATTATCAATTATTTCCAACTAGTTAAAGAGCTGTGATCATTGTTGTCACTGGAAGAGCCAGGGCAGGTTGATAGGAAAAGAACTCCCTGTCACTTCTCTACAAACACAAGTTTTTCTGGTGCTTGATTTTAGTTCCACCCCTGGGGCATCTTCCATGGGGCTAAAGTCTGTTGTCTCAAAGCCAAGCGCTAGGAAGAAAAGGGGGAGGCAGGAGCAGGGATCATGCAGGGCTGTGAACTCTGTCAGTGGGACCATGAGTTCTTCACCAGTAGGGCGCAGTGAGAAGAGCTGGGCTTGGAGTAAAAGGCCTCAGGGCTCTATGGTTTATTACTTGGCAAGTCATTTCCCTCACTCCATTTTTTTAAATCTATAAAACGCAGGGATTGTCTTGGTCCTTTTTTTTTTCTCAATAGGATTTTATTTTTCCAAATCCATGCAAAGATAGTTTTCAACATTCATTTTTGTAAGACTTTGTGTTCCAACTTTTTCTCCCGTCCTCCTTTCCTTATTCCCCCTCCCCAAAACACTACACAATCCAATACAGGTTAAATGTGTGCAATCCTTTTAGACATATTTCCATGTTTGTCATGCAGTGCAAGAAAAATCAGACCAAAAGGGGAAAAAACCATGAGAAAAAAGCAAGCAAACAACAAAAAAGGTGAAAAAAATATGCTTCCCTCCACATTCAGTCTTCATAGTTGGCATTTTCCATCCCAAGTCTATTGGAATTGTCTTGGATCACTGCACTGCTGAGAAGAGCCAAGTCCATCATAGTTAATCATCATACAGTGTTGTGACTGTGCACAATGTTGCGATCACTTCACTCAGCGTTGGTTCATGTAAGTCTTTTCTGAAATCAGACTGCTCATCATTTCTTTTTTGTTTCTTCTTTTTTTGTAGGGCAATTGGCGTTAGTGCCCAAGGTCACACAGCTAGTAAGTGTTAAGTGTCTGAGGCTGGATTTGAACTCAGGATTTCCTGATTTCAGGGCTGACGCTGTCGCTGCCCTGATGCTCATCAATAATATTTCATTACATTCATATACTATAACTTATTTAACCATTCTCCAATTGATGGGCATCCATTCACTTTTCAGTATCTCGCCACTACAAAAAGGGCTGCCACAAAAATTCTTGCATATGTGGGTCCCTTTCTCTCAAGATCTCTTTGGGATATAAGCCCAGTAGTAACACTGCTGGATCAAAATGTATGTACAGTTTGATAGTCCTCTGGGCATAGTTTGTCTTGGTCCCTCTCTACACTTTCTTCTAGCTCTGAATCCCAGAGCACTGAAGCCTCTCTGAATGGTAGAGAGACCTGCGAGCCTGTTTCCCTGGCCTACTGAATAAATGGGTTTCCCAGAGTGGAAAGCTCACCTTTCACTGGTTAAAAGTGAAAGTCCTGAGCTGGTAGTTTCTGGGACAGTGGTTTCCGTAGACCCTTAGAAGGGTACATGAGCACTGGCTAATCCATCTCAGAAGAAGCCAGTTGATCTTAAAGAGAGAATATATTCAATTTTCTAAGTCAAGGAGCATGTTGTTGGATCCTCTGCATTACCCACTGAGATGGGTAATAGTTATGGAAAGAACGCCCTGTCATTTCTCTACAAATACAAGTTTTAAATATTATGAATTATATATGTGGTATTATGATTTCTATTTTAAGATGTCAATATTGGGGCTCAAAGCTGGTAAGTGACATGTTCAAGATCTCACAGCTAGTCATGGGCAAAAGTAGCTTGTGTTGTCCTGATTGTTTCTCAATGGATCTTCAATGTTCTCAACATATGCTGCTGCATCACTGAGACAGACTATATGAGCCTGCTACTGTGTGTGTGTGCAGGAGACAAGCAGAGAGAAGGGGAGAGGGTGTGTACGTGTGTGTGTGTCTATGTGCGTGGGAGAGGAGGAAGAGAGAGAGTACACACATGAGAAAAAGCAGAGACTGAGACAGAGATAGAAAGAAGAAATTGTGGAGAGGAATGAAAAGAGAAAAGTTAGGAGGGAGACAGAAGAGAGTTAGAGAGAGAGGGAGGAAGAGAGAGAAAGGAAAGGAGAGATGGGGAGAGAGAGAGAGAGAGAAAAGAGAGAGAGAGAGAGAGAGAGAGAGAGAGAGAGAGAGAGAGAGAGAGAGAGAGAGAGAGAGAGAGAGAAAAGAGAGAGAGAGAGAGAGAAAGAGAGAGAGAGAGAGAGAGAGAGAGAGAGAGAGAGAGAGAGAGAGAGAGAGAGAGAGAGAGAGAAGGAAAGGGAGAAAAAGAGAAAAATTAGGAAGGAGAGAGAGAAAAGAAAGTTAGAGAGAGAGAGGAAAAGAGAGAGACACAGAAAAAGAAAGATATGGGGAAAGATAGAAAAAGAAAAGTTAGAAAGAAAGAGGAGAGCTAGAGAGACAGAGAAAGAGAGACAGAAAGAGAGAGAGAGTCAGAGGAGAGAGATACACAAAGAGACATACAGGCATAGACACACAGAGATACATGGAGAGAGATATAGACAGAGATAGAAAGAGAAAGACAGACACAAAGATACAGAGACACAGAGAGAGACAGAGACAGAGAAACAAAGAGAGAAAAAGATAGAGACAGTGAGACAAAAAGAGACGGAGACTTTGACCCAGAACATTGATTCCCTCTTATCTCTAGGATGAAATAAGCACACCATATGCTGGGCATTCCAAGTCCTCCTCAGTGTGACTCTATGCTGCGTCCCAGTTTTACTCACATCACACTTGGCCTGTCAACTGTCACCTGGCAACAACATTCCAATTACTGCTAATGTGCCATTTCCACCTCCTTATGAACCATTGATTTTTCCTACCTCTTACCCCTCTCCCGGCGGCCCACTGTAAAAACACTAACAGAACCCTCCTAACAAATACTGTCAGGTCCTACTGACCATATCCTCAAATGCAAATTTCATTGCGTTCTTTCCCTTTTTTTTTTTTTTTTTTTTTAAATGGCAACTCTCTTTCTTCCTAATGTCCCCTTCCCACCTTCTTAATCCTATTCCCTCAATTAAAAATCTAGTAACAAATTGCATAGTCGAGCAAAATGAATTGCCACAATATCTGCTAAAAAGTACTCTCTCTGCACATGGAGCCTATCTCCTCTTTAGTGGGAAGTGGGTAGCACGCTTCCTCATTTGTACTCTGGAACCATAGTTCATTCATTCATTCATTCAATAAACATTTTATTAAGCTGCTACTACAAAAAGAGGCAAAAGAATTCCTGCTCTTGAGGAGCTTACAATTTCATAGCAATAAAACACACAAACAAATATATACAAGGCAAGCTATATACAGGCTAAATAGGAAATTAAAATAGGGAAGGCACTGAAATTAAGAGGGATTGGAGAAGGCTTCCTGTAAAAGGTGGGAAGGAAGTCAGGGGGGTCAGTAGTCAGAGCAGAGGGAGGACAGCATCCCAGGTTGATCGTTGCATTAATCAGAGTTCTTAAGTTTTTCAAAATTATTTGTCTTTAGAAAGTAGTCATTATTTTATAATTTATTTTTATAATTTATTCTCTCAGTTCTGGCCACTTTGCTCTGCAAAAGTTCACAAGAGTCTTCACAGGTTTCTCCCAAACCATCCCTTTCATCATTTCTGATGGTGCAGTAACATTTCATTCCATGCATTTGTATTATTTGCAGCCTCCACACATGCCCTTTGTTTTTACTTTGCCAAGAACAACCACGCGCTGCTATAAATAACTTTGTTCTTGTAGGTCCTTCCCCTCATTCTTTGATCTCTTTGGGGTATAAGCCTAGTAGTGGTATTGCTGGGTCTGCACAATTCAGGGACTTTTAAAGTATAGTTCCAAATTGCTTTCTAGAATGGCTGGACCAATCCATATCTCTACTAAATGCTGCATTAATGTACCTGTTTCCCAGCAGCCCCTCCAACAACTGTCATTTTCCTTTGTCAATCTAATGGGTCTGAGGTAGGACCTCTGAATTGCTTTAATTTATATTTCTCTAATTGTTAGTGATTTGAAGAAAGGTTTTTTTGTTTGTTTGTTTGTTTTTTAATTTTGACTATAGCTAGCTTGGGTTTTTTTCCCCTTCAGAACTATCTGTTTAGAACTTCCTTTGACCATTTTTTTTTAAATTAAGGAATGGCTCTTATTCTTATAAATTTGGATCAGTTCCTTATATATTCTGGATATCAGATCTTTATTAGAGAAACTTCCTGCAAAGATTTTCCTTCCTAGTAACAGTAAATATATTTACTGTTTATTTTTTCATTTTAACTGTATTGGTTTTGTTTGTGCAAAAATGTTGTAATTTTATGTAATCAAAATTGTCCATTTTATCTTGTGTTCCTCTCCATCCTTTGTTTGGTCCTAAACTTTTCTCAGTCCCTAACAGTGAACAACATGTTCTTCCTCTCTCTCCTCTGATATGTTTATTGTGTGAACTTTTATTTGCAAGTCATGCATCCATTTGGACCTTATCTTGGCACACACTGTAAGACATTGGTTTATACTTATTTCTGCCAGACTCCTGTCTGGTTTTCTTAGCAGTTTTGGAGAGAGAGTGAGTGAGCCTTTGCCTCAGGAGCTGGAGATTTCGAGTCTATCCAAACATTATTTCACTTTATTTTTTGGCATGTATGTATGTTATGAACTTCATCTGTTCCACTGATTGTCCCAAGTCATTCTGATGATTATGGTTCTGTAGTGGTCCTTCCGGGCTCTGCTAGTTCCCCTTCAGGAAAAGGAAGAGCAAAATGGCTAGAAGCAGCAGAACCTCGAAATGTTCCTAGCTGGGATGTCCTGGGGAATCTGAAACATGAACTTCCAAAGTGGGTACTCCAGACTATAGCCATAAGGGTCAATGGGGCAGCCCATTGACAAGAATGGAATATACAGAGACAGGAGTTCCCATAACAGGCTTTCTTGCAAGAATGGCCTTAAGAAAAGTTATTCCACTTACTTCTGGCTACTGCTGAGTTTCCTGAACCTGGGGGCTTACTTTTAGTACTTGGATGGGTGAGGGGGAAGACCACCAGTGCTGGGAAAGCTTCCACTCCAGCTTCATCCACATGCTCCTCCCATACTTTTCCTACTAGGCCACAAGAACTTTGGTTAACTGTGGTGGAGGAATTAGACTCTGGAACCAGAACCGAATGGGTAACATCATGCCCTACATCACTGCACTTTTCTAAACTGCCATTTCTACTCGGAAAGGAGGCTCAGACCTAGTGGGTCCCCCCGGGGCTCTATCCCATCAAGGCCACTGCCAATAAGGAAAGACACCCGCCATTATGTTCAGAGCCTCACTCCATGTACTAATAAAAGATGTGCTCAAAGTTTAGGGAACAGCCAAACAAATTACGCCCCATAAAGTTCCTGGAATATGACGGTACCATAAAGAGGAACAAATATGAAGAATTCAGTCCCCTGTATAAAATGATTCAGGGTAAGGATAGCAGAACCCAGAGAACAATTTACACAATGTTTCTAACACTGCTGGGAAGAAGGGGAAAGTCTGCTTGGAGAGCCATAATTCAAGGTTCAAATGCACGGGGTCAGTGGTCAGCATTGGTCCCACACCGTCCAAGACCACAGTTGTCTGTGATCCAAACAAGTTTCTGAGATTAAAAAACATTTTTGAGGGGGGCAGCTAGGTGGTGCAGTGGATAGAGCACCAGCCTTGAATTCAAGGGGACCCGAGTTCAAATCTGCTCTCAGACACTTAACAGTCCTGGCTGTGTGACCCTGGGCAAGTCACTTAACCCCAGCCTCAGGGGGAAAAAAAACAAAAACATATTTTTGAAAGTACACATCATTCCAGATTGAACCTGCTGGCAGTGATATTAATCGGATGAATGAATAAATATAAATCCTTTATCAGGAAGCTCCTACCTGCCAAACACTATAACAAGTTTGGAGAATACAAGTATAAATGCAAGAAAGAACATGAGGATTTTCATATTAACACAAGTTCAATGCTTTCTAAGCCAAAGACAACAATGTTTGTTTCTACTAAAATGGAGGCTTATGCATTACTTGAACTATTAAAAAAAATTAGACACACAGCCATAATATTAGGATGTAGACTCAACAGATATTATCAGAGTAACATTTTAGGTGCTGAAATAATTTATTAAATGTTTATTAAGTGCAATAGAGGATAGCTATGTTAACTGAGCAATTCTTGATCTCTCAATGCTGCAGGCAAAGAAATAGTGGTGGGCAGTGCACTAGGTTAGTACGCAAAAAATAATAGTCAATGACTGCAGTAATCTCCTGTTTGATGAACCTCAAGACTCCAGTTTCTGGGATAAAAACCCACTATCTGACAAAAACTGCTGGGAAAACTGGAAAATAGTATGGCAGAAACTAGGCATAGACCAACATCTCACACATTATCCCAAGATCAGATCAAAATGGGTTCATGATTTAGACATAACGGCCAGTAATATAAGCAGATTAGGAGAGCAAAGGATAATATACCTGTGAAATCTTTAGAGAAGGAAGGAATTTATGGCCAGAGGAGAAATAGAGGCCATTATGAAATACAAAATGGATCATTTTGATTACATTAAATTAATAAGCTTTTGCATAAATAAAATCAATGCAACCAAGATTAGAAGGGAAGCAGCAGACAGGGAAACAATTGAATAGTTGAACAAAATTGTGTTGACTAGACAAACCCTTATCTGGGGCCTTGTACTGATTCCTCTAGATACTGCTGTCTTTCCTCCAAAATTGCCTTTATCAGGGCAGCTAGGTGGTGCAGTGGAGAGAGCACTATCCTTGAATTCAGGAGGACCCAAGTTCAAATCTGACCTCAGACACTTAACACTTCCTAGCTGTGTGACCCTGGGCAAGTCACTTAACCTCAACCTCAGGGAAAAAAAAATTGCCTATATCTTTTCCAACTCAAAGGTCAATTTCCCAAAACACAGTTGAACACAACAAAGAGGATCCAGTATGAAACCATTAATTTCTATTTTGTGCCATTCGCTTTTTAAAATTTATTTTATACCACTCAACTTTAAAAAAGAACATATAATAAATTCTACCTGCTACTTTCAAAACAATTACTTTTCTGTAACTCAGCTTCCAGATTCTGTTCTTCAGTGCAACAAAAAAAAGCTTCAAAGGCTCTGTTTCTGGGGATCACTACTGCTATGGAGGGGCAGCCAGATGGCACAGTATAGTGTCCAGAGTTAGGAAGAATGTAGCCTTTGATACTGTGTGAGCCCAGGCAAGTCCCTTAATCCCATTTGCCTCAATTCCCTCACTTGTAAAATGAACTGCAGAAGAAAATAGCATTCTAGTCTTGCACAAGCAAGCACACGCACCCACACCCACAGCTCTCTGGGGCCTGTTGGGGAAGCTTTCTGGAGGAGGTGGGTTTGGGCTTAAACTTGGAGGGCTTGCAGGAAGCCCAAGGGCAGCGTGTATGTGTGTGCTGATGGGGGGCGAGGGCAGAGCACTACAGGCCCAAGCCTTCAGCTGGGCTAGAAAACACAAAGCTCGGAGACTGAGAGGAGGCCAGGAGGTCGAAGGTGAAACCCAGGTTGGTAGCGGACTGCAGGGCCTTGAATGTCAGCACTGTACTGGATAAAAAGAGGGGGCCCATGACCATAAAGCAGACAAATTAAGATGTCTTGGGCCCCCTTCCCAAAGCACCTGAGGGCCTGCTTCAGAACTTCTAGACGTTAACCTCCACATCTCCCCCCCTCCCCCCCCGGGCACTGAGATGACCTAGTCTTACCAGCTTTACCTTCATGAGACAGAGAAGGCAGCTGAGCCTTGGGGGGCTTGGTTTCTTGGGATATCTGGCTTGGAAGGGACTCCTGAGACCACCTCCCCTATGCTTTTTACAGATAAAGAGGCTGAGGTCCAGGAAGGACCCCTTTGTATATCAAATTCCTCCAATGGGTTTGGTCTCCCCTGTTTTAGGGCAACCACCAGCAGGGGGCTCACCCAGTGCCTGAGGTGCCCAGGGGTACCAGGAGGCTGGACAAGCCTTCCTCATGGCACAGACCCCGCACCAGTGGAGAAAGGGGTCCACACCCCAAGCAGCCAGCCATGCTGGAGCACTGGGCAGCACTGAATGAGGCTCCAGTGGTAGGGACGGGATCGTGTCTGTCAGAAGCCAGCCCAGGGATTCGAGGAGGAGCCAGTTGGGTTCCCACAAGTGCCTTTATTTCTGTACCAGTGCCCATTACAAGAAGGGGGCCCAGAGCGAGGGGGCAGGAGCACAGAAGTGGGCCTGGAAAGGCCTCGGAAGCACTGCTCCCGGAGCAGGCCGAGGCAGGCTGGGCAGCCCCAAAGAAACAGTCAGCGGCTCTTCCCCGTGAGGTGGGGGTCCTTTTGTCAGGGTGACGCATGCATGAGTGTCAGCTGCTACAAGACAGCCGCTGTCACAGCAAGGACAACGCATGGGAGGAAATGCACGGAGGCCAGCAAAGAGCGGCCTCCCCTCCTCCCGGGCCTTGCTCGCTCAGCTCTTGGCAGGGGCTGCGATCCCCTTCGTGGTCTTCTTCAGGTGGTGGTAGTTGGGCAAGATTTTCATCAGGAAATCCAGCTGGAGGGTTTGGGGCTGGAGAACAAAAGACAAGAGGACAGGAGCCCATTAGCAAGGCCTTCAATGCTTGAGGCTGGCCCGAGTGCCCAGCCGTGGCACCCAATCTTGGGGAAGGAGTTCTCCTGATCAAGTCTCCTACAGGGATCCTGAGCACCTCCTGGGGAAGCCCCAGAGCCAAACACCCACTGGCCCCTCACTGATGCCTCAGGAGGAGGCCGCCCAGTGGGGCGTGAGACACCCCAGCCACGGGCGCAGAAGTGGCCCTGGGGCTCTGGCTCGGAACTAGCAAAGCCCACCCTTCTCTTCCTCACCCTTTTACTATTACAAAGTCCAGGGCATTTGCGGAATGCCCAGAAGGGATCAGGAAGCCAGGCTGCACCGGGGCCCTCCCCTCAGCACTCACCTGGGGTCTCTCCGTCTGGACCCGGCGAAGACAGTCGGCCCCATAGATGACGGTGTTCTCCGGGATCACCTCGAAGGTGTTCAGGTTGCAGCAGGCCCCGATGATGCAGCCGCTGGTCAAGATCACGTTCCTCCCTACGTGGGCTGTGGACAAGGACAGGCAGGAGAGCTTAGCTCTGAGGAGGCTGGGAGAGACTTCTCTGAGAGGTGAGAGCAGGGGACCCCCCAGGCAGCATCTGCCCCATGGGGATGGACCGGGAAAACTGGAGACCTGTGCACCCGGCTCTCGTTTCCCCAGGTCTAGGGCCCGCCCGATCCCAGAGGCACCCCTGAGGCATTCTGCTGCTGCACCCTGTGGGCTCCAGGCTGCCTCTGGGGCTGGCTCCCTTCCCAGAACCCCAGGGAGGAGCATGGGGCCAGAGCTCTTGCCTTGGCCTTCAAAAGCTGAGTTCTAGCTCAGATACCTGGGGGGCAGGGGCAAATTCCTTCCCTTTCCTGGACTTGTTTCCTCATATATAAAATGGGGGGAGGAAGAAGTAGACTGGATAAGTCCCCAGGGCCCCCACCTCCTGGCCTTTAACATCATCTGGGCTGAATCAGAGGGAAAGAGTGAAGAAGGCTGCTGAAGGTGCAGGGCGGGCACTGGTAGTTACAGAGGGCAGGGGCGAGGAGCAGAGGCAGAAGGAAAGCAAAGACCAGGGGCCAGCAAAAAGGCTGGAAAATGAGCAGAAAATGGAATAATTCCATGAATAAGTGCTGGACTAACCACATGCTGGCCACTGCTGCCTCTGTTTCCTGGAATGCCTGCTCCCTCCTATGCAGTAAGGGAAGCTCTTGGGCCTCCTGTGCCAGTTTCTCCTTTGCCAGCTCTAGCCAGGATGGCCCCTGGCCTAGAGCCCTGATTGCCCTCTCTCCCAGGGCACTTTTCTGACCACAGCCCAATGGCCGTTTCTCAGTTCTTCTCCCTGATCCCCTCAGCCTGACACTGCTGGACACCCACTCTCCTGACTCTCCTCCTACTTCTCTGACCATCCCATCTCTGTGTCTTACTGAATCTTCTTCCAGACCGGGCCCCTAACTGCGGCTGTCCCTTGGGGTTCTGTTCTGGGCCCTCCTCTTGGGGATCTCATCAGCTCCCAGACTGAATTACCATCTCTGTCCTGCCCCAAACTCTATGTCGGCCTCCTTTCAGACTTCTTGAACTGAATGTCCAGCAGAGCATCCAAAACAACCCCCAACCTTCCTTATCAGGGTAGAGGGCAACCACCTCCTCCGTCACGCTCCCAATGGAGTCAACCCGGATTCCTCACTCTCTCCCTTTCCCACGCCCAATCTGCTTCCGAGGCCCACGGACTTCCCCTCAGCAGCACCTCCCCGAACACAGCTCCCACCAGTGCAGACCCTCATCACCTCGTGCCCCGGCTACTGCAATAAGTGCTGAGGTGGGGAGGGGCTGCCTGACTCTGGTCCCCCCTCCATTCAGCCACCTAAGTGATTTTATAAAGTGCAGGTTTGACCATGTCCCTTCTACCCTCAGACCTCCCGCCTCCACACTCAGTAACCTCCGGTGGCTCCCAATATGCTCTACTTGGCCCTCCAAAATCTGCCCCCTCCTCCCTTTTCCACCTCACTCCCCAACACGTCCTCTTCTACCCAGCCCCTTGGCCAGTGCACCAACAATCGCTCCATCTCTTGGCTCTGGGCATTGTTTGTCCCTCCTCTGCTCTGACTACTGGCGCCCCGGCTTGCTGTAAGTCACTTCCTTCTGTAGGAAGCCTTCTCTGACCCCTCTTAATTCCAGGGCCTTCCCTCTGTTAAGCACGTCCTATTTATCCTGTGCACAGCTTGTCTGTATGCAGCTGTTTTTTTGTTGTCTCCCTCATCAGACTGTAAGCCCCTAGAGGGCAGGAACCCATCTCCTGCCCCTTTGTATTTTGAACTTTTAGCATAGTGTCTGGGACATAGTAGATACTTAATAACTGTTTATTGATTGATTGGTTTGTACTTCACAGCAGAAAAACTCCCCCCTGCACAGTTAGTACACACATTCAGTGCCAGGCCTAGGGGCAGCTGATCTTGGCTCGGCTCAAGCTGGTGGCAGAAAGGGCATCTCCTGGCCTAGAGATGGATCCTCGTGCTTGGGGCGCTCTCCCTGTCTCTTCCATGGCTGTGAAGGCCATTTCCTTCTCAAAGCTCAGCACCAGGACTGGTCCCTACATCAGGCAGCTCCTGTTCTTCCCACCACGAGAGGCCTCCCTGCAAATCTGGCCAGACTGCAGCCCCGGTGCCTGGCAGGGGGGCCGGCCCACAAAGCTATCTGGTTGGTGTCTGTAGAGCATGTGAGGGGCAGGTGCATGGAGGTCGCCCCCAAAGCTTCAGACATCCAGAATGACTGTTCCTAGCACTTACCTCTCCCTGCCTCAGTCTTCTAGACTGAGCACAGGAAGAACTGGAGATTGTATGGAGGGTGGAGATCCCAAGAGAGAAGATCCCTCCACCAAGGAGCTGCCAGGGCACCAGGTGGTCTGTGTCAGAGGCAGGACCTGCTCTCGCTCTCCCTGACAGAGGTAAAGCCTCCCTCCCTCCTGGTAGGAGCCCTGACTAGAACCTGGCACTCCATGACAGGGAGAAGGATGTGCAGGAGCAAGGGAGCGCCAGTCACGCTCGCCAGTCCCACCTAACACACGTCCACTATAGCAAATGCTGTGGGCACTGGGGGAGCAAAGGCCAAAGTCTCTGGCAGATGGTAGCCCTAAATCTCCATGACAGCAAGATTCAATCTAAAGAGCTGACTGAAGTCTTTAGCAAAGCTGTTATCAGGACACCAGAGAAGGTCTCAACAATCACCTGTATTTCTACAAACCTTGAAAAGAGACAAGAAAATATACCACGCTCTTCTAAGATCCTGAGCAACTGTGTGAGCTTTGTGTCAACTGGAAATCTGGTAATTGTGCTGTGAAGGGACAAGGTCTGAAAAAGGAGCTACAGGGGGTTGTAGGAGGACAGGAGCCCGGATGCATTGTGGGTCACACTGTGAACTGGTGCAGACATTCTGGAAAGGCCCATGCTCCCAAGGGATCCAAGAGGGAAGGAAACAAAAATACATGGCAGCACTTTCTGTGGGGGAAGAGGCTAGTGGGTGGCTGAGCAAATTATGGTCTATGGATGGGATGGCACACCATCGTGCTTAAAAAATGAGGAAATGGGGGCCACTAGGTGGCGCAGTGGATAGAGCACCAGCCCTGAAGTCAGGAGGACCTGAATTTAATATACAGCCTCAGACACTTAACACTTCCTAGCTGGGCAAGTCACTTACCCCTAATTGTCTCAGGGGAAAAGAAAAAAGAGGAGGAAAAGGATGAAACTAAAGAAACCTGGAAGACTTGGGTGAATGGATGCAAAGTGAGCACAAGCAGAAGTACAACTTACAGATTAACCCAATAATGTAAAGGAAAATAACTCCGAAAGACTCCAAGGACAGCCATGACAAAGGCTGGAGGCGACAGATGGAACGGTGTCCACAAAAAGTGTCTGAAGGCCAGCTGGGCTGAAGCAAAGGATGCACTAAGAAGCCTGGAAAGGTGGCCTGGAGACGGGCAGAGAAAGGATCTCTGGGTCACAGGAAAGCGCTTGTATTTAATCCTCAAGTTGAAGGGGGCCATCAAAGTCTCCCCAGCAGGGGATTGGCTTGCTCCGAGCTGGGGTGTAGGGAAGCCCCTCAGTACAGAGTGTAAAGGTGATAACTAAGGGAGAAGAAGGGACATGGCTCCGGAGGCTGTGTCTATTCTCCAGGAGAGAGGGAGTGAAGCCCATAAGAGGGATGAGAGAAGTCATGGAGCAAGATGACCAACGCCTGGGGAAACAGGAGGTGCTGAAGATAGGGTGTACAGCTGGGAGCCTGGGGATTGGTGGTACCCTTGACAAAAGGGGAAAAAGGTGGGGAAGGAGAGTGAGTCTTGGATGTGCTGACTTTGAGGTGCCTCCAAGGCATCTGACAGACAGCTAGGGATGTCTGCCTGGAGCACGGACACTAAGTTGGATGCCTGAGCGGCAGTCAGGTGGCTGCACAGAAATGAGAGCCAAACCTCTAGGGGCTGATGACATTACTGAGTACAAAGAGAAAAGGGGTCAGGGACAGAGTCTGAAGGAACATCCTGAGTTAAGAGACAAGAAAACAAACCCTAGAAACCACATATAATTGGCCTGAGAAACACACACATCCACCCCAACAGCCAAGTATGGAGGAGCAGCCAAACAGACCACTCAACAAACACTTATTAAAGACCTACTCTATAAAAGGCCTAGATGCCTGATTGAAATCTGGCCTCAGCTGCGTGAGGCTGGACAAATCATTTAACCCTGCTTGCCTCAGTTTCCTTATCTGTAAAATGAGCTGGAGAAGGAAATGGCAAACCACTCCAGTATCTTTGCCCAGAAAACCCCAAATGGGGCCATAAAAAGTTGGACATGATTGGGAAAAAAGCAACTATAAAAGGCCTGGTCCTTTTATGGACAAAAATAAAATGTCCCCTGCCTTTGCCCCATCAAGAAGTAGAGAAAAGGTGATCTGGGAGAGACAGAGCATGGCATGAACATCTGGGGGGATTCGATTTGATTCCATAAGCATCTATTGAACACCTACTACATGCAGGACGCTCACCATTGCCACTGCCACAAAATCTCTGGGTCTGATCCCTCCTTTCTTTTCTTCAAGTGACAACCTTAGCTCAGGCTCTCATGGCGCCTCACTCAGGTGACCAAAACTGCTTTCCCTGGTCTCCTCTCCCACCCTATATCTCTGCATGGCCTGAGGGGGCCTCTCTTACTGGATCACCTTCAATACCTTCCTGTTGCCTCTAGGAGCAAGTAGAAACTCCTCTGAGGAGCCGAGAAAGCTCTTCACAACTCATCCCCATCACATGCTATCTCCCACTTCTGAACCTTTATCCTGGATCTCCACCATGCAAGCCCTCCCTACCCACCTTGTACTGCCTCGTTTGTACATATTTGTACTTATTTGTATCTCTGCTCTCTACATTTGGCTCTATCTTTGTCATCTTCCCATTGGAAAGGAAGCTCTACCTAGAAGGAGGGATGATTTCCTCTTTTGTTCTTGTACCCCCAGTGCTTGACACACAGTAGGTGCTTAATGAATGCTGGATAACTGATGTTTACCTTTGGATTCGATGACATTGTTGTCTCCCATCTTCATAGCTTCTGAATCTGGAAACGACGGTTAAGCAAAAGATGATGTCAAAAATGGAAAGAATCACCAAAAAGGCAGCAAATGCAGACAGCAGGGTGGGGCGTGTGTCTGTGATTATTCACTTAGACTTAGAGAAGGTTTTGACCCAAACAACAGCACAAAGCTCCTTCCCAGCCTGGAGAGAAGAGTGTGAGGGAGAAGATGTTCCCCAAACGAGAGCCCAGAAAGAGGGCACAACTCCTCCCAGCTGGAGGCCATGCGCCTCCTCAATTAGGACAATGCTGAGCATTTCCATACTTCAAGGTCTGCCAAGAACCTGGCATCAGATCCTCACCACCACCCTGGGAGGCAGATGCTATTATCTCTTACATTTCATAGATGGGGAAACTTAGGTAGGCACTGAGCCTCTAGACTCCCACCCTGCCCTATACCTGCCACCAGCTGCAGGCCTCTCTTCTGAGGCCTCCCTCTCCCTCCCACTCCAGCCTCAGCAGATTTCCCATGTCCATCACGAGCTGATGACGTCACTGCAGAACCAGGAAGGTGGGGCTGGGTGGGCCTGTACCTGTAGCCAGGTCCAGGGGCTCAGGTAGTCCCTAGGTGCACACTTCGAGCCTAGCCTCCAGGTATGGGCTCTAAGAGCACCCTCTCCCATGGGCAGAGGTGAGCACGACCAGGAGGAGCATCAGATCCACCTCCGTTATCATGGCAGGTGGGCCATTGTAGGAGAAAGGCCACTCTCAGGACAGGTCCTCACGGCAAAGGATACAACAGCCAACTTCAAATACGTTGTTGGTGCCGATGATCATGGGCTTGGGCTCCATGTTCTCTGTGTCGGGGACGATGTTTTCAGGATAACTGTGAAAAAGACAAATACATTTTCAAAAAGCTTTAACATTTTCTCTCCTATTCACTGAACCCCAAATGTTTACCCACAGTAAACTTCAATCCCCCAAGTGTTTGTTTCTGGATCCAAGGGTTTCCAAGTTTCAAAGGAAGAAAGGAAGGAAACTGTCGTTAAAACTCCAGATAAACAAGAATGAAACAAATCCTCAGAAAACATCCCCAAGAAGAAGGAAAGGGATAGGACAGCAGGACAAACTGGGCATAGCCTTTGACCCACCACTCCTAGATCTATACCCCAGAGAGAGGAAAGGAAAGAGGAAAAGGATCTACTTGTTACAGCAGCTCTTGTAGTGGCAAAGAACTGGAAATGGAGATGTCCTCCAATTGGGGATGGCTGAACAAGTTATGGTATAAGATTGTCATGGATGACTATTTGCTAAGAGAAATGACAAGCAGGATGCTTTCAGAAAAACAGAGGAAGACTTGCATGAACTAAGAGAAAGTGAAATGAGAAGAACTGGGATCACTGTGCCCAGTTATAATAATGTTGTACAAAGGTCTAAGACAATTCTGAAGACATGATAAAAGTGCTATGTCCCTCCAGGAGGAGGTAAGTGTGGGCTCGGACTGGAGCTGGTTGTTTTTTACTTGCTTTATTTTTTACCACCCAGTTAACATGGAAACATGTTCTGCACAATTGCATATGTAAAGTGGGTACCATAGTCTTTGTCTTCTCAACATGTGGGGGATGGACTGGGAGGAGGGAGGGAAATTGGAACTCAAAATTTTAAAAGAAAATTGGAAAAAAATAAATAATAGCTCTCTGGGTAAACTAAACAACAAAAACACACTCAATAGGAAGAGTGCTGATTTGGCCACAAGAAGCTCAGGGCCCTAAGACAAGAAGCCAGTTTTCCATAAGCTGGCTGGCTGCGTGTCATCTGCTACAGGCTTACTGTTAAGTGGAGTGCACGAAGCTGTTCAAAACACATAAAAAAGCTGCTTCCTCCAGAGAAACACCAAGGGTAACCTGAGCATCCAAGCTGGGCACCTTTCAGAGCTCAAGGACACATGTTTCATGTGCTGCTGCTTTGGAGGAGAAGGCAAGAGGAGCCTGGAACCTTGACTCCCCTGAGGAGGCCGGCAGGAATGGCGCTGATGTTGCCTTTGGAGGCAGGCTGACAACCCAATGGCCAATGCTTGGCCAAGGGCTCCATCAAGGGCAGAGCCAGAGTAAGCCCATGTCGTGGGACTCCAAGTCTAGTTCCTCCTCCCTCCCGCCCCCACCTCAATGCTTCCCGGGTACACAAAGTCTGGTTCATTAATACACTGCAGACACGCGTACACGCAGACACAGCCAGACAAGGAATCTCAGCCAAAGGACTTATGGGTTCACATCCCTCCTTTGTGACTTTCTAGGTGGAGTGGGGGAACTAGAGGTGACCACGGTCAGTCTCATGACCTGCATGGACCTGGAACTTGTCCTGGGACCCTAGGATGGATTGATGGCACCGGACAAGATGGCTATCTGCCTCGGGCACGGCACTGCCACATTTGGATGAGATCAAAACTCTTTCACACGTATGTTAGTGAAGAGGGGCCTTCTTCTTACCAAACATGTAAGATTTTCCACAATCTCCAAACCCTTCCAGTGTTAAGAGCCGACAAACTTATGGCTGCATTTAGCATCAAACTTCCCCACTGGAGCCTGGGAGAGGCATGTGGAGCAGTAGAAGAAGCCCCAAACACGACTCTCTCCTTGCCACCAGCTCGGGGTGAGCACTGAGAGCCAGGAAGATGTAGGGGAGGGAGCCCTGACATCCAGATGTTTGCATCTTAGCTGTGACCCTCACTCTCACTGCACTGATAGTCTCTGAGGTCTCTTCCATCCCTAGATCAATGACTGCAATGGCAGCCTGAATGGTTGGGATACAAAAATGAGAAGCATCAAGGAAGAAAGGTCAAAGTTGATTCTCTGTGCTTTGGACCCAAAGCCCAGTTCATTACTTCTCTGCCGACAAATCCAAAGGGGTAGAGGTCCATCCAATTTGGAAATCTCTCTGCCCAGAATCATCTTCTCTCTTTTTTTTCATAATAGTTTTTTATTTTTCAAAACACATGCAGAAAACAGTCTTTAAGACTAGAATCATCTAAAACTCACCCCCTCGCTCCTCTGACTTTCTCTAAGGCTCATGCCTACTCAAGCACAGATAGATTAAGAGATGCTCATCTTGGCTGACCAAAAGACGTCGTGGCACTCAGTCTGATTCCCAATCCCACAGTCGCTGGGGAGCTGAGCTGGGCAGAGCGGGCTCAAGCTGCTTGGTCAGTCCCTCCGGGTGGCTAGAGATGGGCAATAATGAAGAACCCGACTGCCGCCTGGTTCACAGGCAGCCCATTGCAGAGGCTCATACTCACCCATTGAGAATGAAGGCCTGCTCCTCTATGAGGTTGCCTTCCCCAATCACTATTGGTCCAGCTTCCGCAATGATACGGGCCTTTGGATGAATCACCGTCCGAGGACCTGTGGAGGAAGCAGGACAGGACGTTACTACTGGCCGAGGTTCAGGGGCTCTAGACAGGGATATGCAGCTTTAGGAAGAAACAGACCCATTCCCTTTAGGCAAACTGAAATATGTGCTTTTAAGTAGACATCCTCCAATGAAGGAAAGAATAAGACAAGAATTGGTCTCTCTGACCAATACACCTGACTTTTTAAAGCACATGATGCAGTCTTCCCACATGCCTGACTTCCTGTTTTACGAAAAAAAGACTTGACGTATCCCATGTAGCCAGAACACTGGCCTCGGGTCTGACAGGACTGTTCACATCAGTGTGAAATGAGCAAAGCTGGCTAGTCCCATGTCCTCATGTTTGCCAACAACAAATTTTACTTTTTATCATTTTTTATTAATAATTAATTAATTTCATTTATTAATTAATAGCACTGCACCAAAGATAGAGACTACTTTCAAGTGGAAAGAGGGAGGGGATCTGGTTTAAATCCCTACTCCCAGTGTGATCTTAGACAAGTCCCTTCTTGCCCTGGTCCTTAATTACCTCCTCTGTCAAACGGCCTGGGCTAGATGAGCTCTGGATCAGTGACCTTATGACTGGGCAGGGAGGGGGCGGGGAAGGAGGGGCAGGTTTCCAGCTGGCACAGACCAGGAGCCCACCATGCCCAGACTTGCTTTTCAAGTGGGCATTGTCTCACTTGCTAGAATGGGAGCTTCTTGAGCACAAGCAGGCCCCCATCTTTCCTGTGCCTGGTGCACAACAAGTGCTGCCTGCCCCCCAGACAGTGTTTTTCATGACTGGATCTGCACCGACAGCCTCCAGCTGGAACAGTCCTGCTGGGATGGGAGAGAATCTCGGTTGCGGGGGCAGAGGAAGGAGACAAGCAGCCACGGCCACAGGAGCAGCTGCGGCCTTCTGGAGCTAATTGTTTTTGAAAGGGAACACACATACACAAGGCTGAGGGCTTCAGACCTCTGCTAAGATTTACAAAAAATGGAAGGACAGCACTGAATGAGCAAGCCTGATCCCCCAGTTCACCGAACCCCTCCCTCCAAACTCAGTGAGAAGGAAGGAGCCGCCCTTTGAGAGATGTCAAGGTTGGTTGCCATAGCAACTAGTTCTCCAAGGGATGGCTCTCTGGAAGGAGGTGGATAACAGCCAAGTGTGAGAGGCAAACACAAAGGATCAGATACGATCTCTCTGTAAACCAAGTGCTGGCTCCTGCACCCCTGCCTCATGGGTGCCTCCTATTGCTGCCATTTCCCTGTGGATGTGCCTGCTAGCCTGGTTCCGGGTGGGAGATGATGGGGCCCTGAGCATTGTGGGGAGAGGAGCTTGGCTTTGAGGCGGAGGTGTATCAGGCAACAGACAGCCGACAGGCAAATACAGGTGACCGCCTCCCGCCTGGGCTCTCCACCATGCCCCAGACTTGCTCTTCAGCTCCCTGTGGGCACTGTCTCCCTTCTTAGCATGGAGCTTCTTGAGCACAAGCAGGCCCTGTCTTTCTTTCTGCCTGTATTTGACTGTCCCTGCCGCCCCTCCCCCCCCAAGTGTTTCTGTTCCTGGACCTTTTGCTCTATTTCTTCTTTTACAACAGGACTAATGGGGATATAGGTTTTACATTATTACACATGTATATAACCTTTATCAAACTGCTTACTGTTTTAGAAAGAGGGGAGGAGAAGGAAAGATGAAGAAAAATTTGAAATTCAAAATCTTTCAAAAAATGAAAGTTGAAAATTGCTTTTGCCTGAAGAGACTTACATGAACTGATGCTAAGTGAATCGAGCAGAACCAAGAGAACATTGTACACAGTAACAAGATTATATGATGATCCACTGTGATAGACGTGGCTTTTTTCAACAATGAGATGATTCAGGCCAATTCCAATAAACTTGGGATGGAGAGAGCCATCTGCACTCAGAGAGAGGACTATGGGGATTGAATGTGGATTATAACGTAGCATATTCACCTTTTTTTGTTGTTTTTTGCTTTCTTTTATTTTTATCTACTTTTTTTGTGCACCATGATAAATGTGGAAATATGTATAAAAGATGTTTAACATATATTGGATTACTTGTTGTCTAGGGGAGAGAATGGGAAGAAGGGAGGGAGAAAAAATTGGAACACAAGGTTTTGCAAAGGTTAATGTTGAAAACTATCTTTGCACGCTATTAAAAATTAAGAAAAAAAAGGAAATAGCTTTTACAAGTAATTGGGGAAAACATTTTAAAAAATTTTTAAAAGATCATTTCACAGGATGGTATGAAGGTGTTTCTGGCCACTTAGATTCTAATGGTGTTATTTACTAGTTGTTTGATCCTGGACAAGTCCACTTCATTTCTTCACTAGTCAAATACTCAAAAAGTACAAGAAGACCCTTCACATTCCCAGCAGGTCCATCATCCTCATGAAAAAATATAAAACCAACTTTATGCTCACTCCCACCCCTGTAGAAGGCTTAATTTATCCAGCTGGGCCCTTCCATCTGTCTTTTGCTGCAAACATCTGGTCAGACCATGACAGTTGCTGTGTAGCTGAGAAATGTTACAAACAAATCTTTCTTTTTTTTTCCAAACAAGTGAATCCCGTGCAATGGAAAGATTGTCTCCATTGTAGATACCAGCAAAAATGCCCAGAGTCCTAGGTATGACCCAGTGGTACCTCAGGAGAAGTCCATGCCCATGTCACAGAGCACAAGCAGTGTTTCCTGAGGCACCTCTTCCAGGCCAGTGTACTTTGTCCTCTGACTCCTCTCTCTCTTTTTTTAATTAAAGCTTTTTATTTTCAAAATATATGCATAGATAATTTTTTAACACTGACCCTTGTAAAACATTGTGTTCCAATTTTCCCTCCCCTCTTTTCACCCCCCTCCTCTAGATGGTAAGTAATCCAATATATGTTAAAGATGTTGAAAATATATTAAATTGAATATATATAGAAATACATATTTATACAATTATCTTGTTGTGCAAGAAAAATCAGATCAAAAAGGGAAAAAATGAGAAAGAAAACAAAAAGCAAGCAAACAACAAAAAAAAAGTGAAAATATGTTGTGATCCTCCCTCAGTTCCCACAGACCTCTCTCTGGATGTAGATGGCCCTCTTCAAAACAAGATCATTGGAACTATCTGGCTCCTCTTAAAACTTTTCTTCCAAGCAGAGAGTAAGGCGAAGCATTTCTGTTTTGTTTCTCATCAAAGAATGCCATACCCCAAACAAACATACCCCATTACTAAAGAATGAAAATAGCTGCCTTCTTCCAGAGAGGAAGGAAGAAGCAAGTATTAAGCACCTATCAGTGCCAGATATCTCCTGGGTGTCCACAATAACCCTGGAAATATCATCCTAGTCAGGTAAGGATAAGGAAACTGAGGCTGAGGGTGGTGAAGCATCTTGTCCTGTGATCCAAGCAGGACTGCTCATCCCTCCAAGTACAGATGACTTACTGCCTAAGCACTAAATGCTTCATGACTAGCTACTGTAATACAGCCTCTGACACAGCTCCAGCTGCCCAGTTCTGTTGCAGGAGGCACCTCAAAAAGACCCCACAGTATGCATCCTTTGAGCTCACCCTTAGCTGGTGACCACCCCCAGGCACAAAACCACCAAAACAAGAAAATGAATCTATGGCTCAGGAAAAATTTGTGATTTTTCCCCCCTTTTCTAAGAATTAAAACTATTCCATTACACAGACTCATTTTAGAAACTGGCTTTTAAACAAAAGGTCAAGAATTTCAAGGGTATTAATGAAAAAAAAAATGTAAAGGAAGGTAACCTCGCTGTCCAGACTTAAAACAATATTATAAAGTAGCGATCATCAAAACCATTTGGTATTGGCTAAGAAATAGCGTAGTTGATCAGGGGAATAGGTTAGGTTCACAGGGTAAAATAGTCAACGACTATAGTAATCTAGTGTTTGATAAATCCAAAGACTCTACCTTCTGGAATAAAAACTCACTATTTGACAAAAAATTGCTGGAAAAACTGGAAAATAATATGGCAGAAACTAGACACTGACTAATAACTACCAAGATAAAGTCAAAGTGGGTTCATGATTTAGACATAAAGGGTGATAAACTGCATAGTTTATCTTTCAGATCTGTGGCAAAAGAAGAAATTTATGGCCAAAGAAGAATTAGAAAATATTATTAAGTGTAAAATGAATAATTTTGATTACATTAAATTAAAAAGGTTTTGTACAAATGAAACCATTGAAGCCAAGATTAGAAGGGAAGCAGAAAGTTGGGAAAACATTTTGTAGCCAGTGTTTCTGATAAATGCCTCATTTCTAAAATATATAGAAAATTGACTCAAATTTATAAGATTTTATTTATCAAATCTGTTCCCCAAATGATAAAAGTCAAAGGATATGAACAGACAATTTTCAGATAATGAAATTAAAGTAATTTCTAGTCATATGAAAAAATACTCTAAATCACTATTGATTAAAGAAATACAAATTGAAAACTCTTAGACTGGCTATGATGACAGGAAAAGATAATGATAAATGTTGGAGGGGATGTAGGAAAACTGTGGTAGAGTTGTGTGAATTGATCCAACTATTCTGGAGAACAATTTGGAAGTATGTCCAAAGGGCTATCAAATTGTTCATATTCTTTCATCCAGCAGTGACTCTACTGTGTCTGTATCCCAAAGAGATCATAAAAAATGAAAAAGAACCAATATGTGCAAAAAAAAAATATATATATAGATATATATTTTTATTAAAGCTTTTTATTTTCAAAACATATGGATGGATAATTTTTCAACATTGATCCTTGCATAGCCTATGTTCCAAATTTTTCCCTCCTTCCCCCCACCCTCCTCCCCTAGATGTCAAGCAATCCAATATATGTTATACATGTTAAAATATGTTAAATCTAATATATGTAAACATATTTATACAGTTATCTTGCTGCATAAGAAAAATCAGATCAAAAAGGAAAGAAAATGAATAAGAAAACAAAATGAAAGCAAACAACAACAAAAAGAGTGTGAATTTATGTTGTGATCCCCACTCAGTGCCCACAGTCCTCTCTCTGGGTGTAGATTGTTCTCTCTCAAAATTATTGGAAATGGCCTCAATCATCTCATTTTTGGAGTCACATCCATCAGAATTGATTATCATATAATATTGCTGTTGCTGCATACAATGATCTCCTGGTCCTGCTCACTTCACTTATAATCAGTTCCTGTCAGTCTTTCCAGGCCTCTCTGAAATCCTCCTGCTGGTCATTTCTTACAGAACAATAATATTCCATAACCTTCATATACCATAATTTACCCAACCATTCTCCAATGGATGGGCAGCCGCTCAGTTTCCAGTTTCTTGCTACAAAAAAGGCTGCTACAAACAGGGCAAAAATTGGAACTGGAAATTGAATGGATGCCCATCTGTTAGGGAATGGCTAAATAAGTTATGGAATATGAAGGTATAAAAAATGATAATCAGGCTGATTTCAGAAAAGCGTGGAAAGACTTGAATGAACTGAAGCTGAGTGAAGTGAGCAGAAGCAAGAGAACATTGTACACAACAACACTGTGATGATCAACTGTGATGGACTTAGCTCCACAACAAGGTGATTTAACATATCCCAATAGACTTGTGATGGAAAGTGCGATCCCCATCCAGAGAGGGAACTGTGGAGATTAAATGTGAATCAAAGTATATCTTCTTTTTTGTTGTTGTTGTTGTTTTGTTCACTTGTGTTTTTTTTTTCATGTTTTTTTTTCACCTTTTTGATCTGACTATTCTTGTGCAGCATGATGAAGATGAAAATACGTTTAGAAAAACTGCACATGTTTAACCTATATTGGATTGCTTAAGGAAGGGGTGAAGGGGAAGGAGGGAGAAAAATTTGGAAGACAAGGTTTTGCAAGGACAAATGCTCAAAACTATCTTTGCATGTATTTGGAAAAATTAAAAGCTATTAAAAGATAAAGTTCATGAAAAAAAGAAACTGGTCTTTAAACAATAACTATTTATGAAGATTTCAAAATTCCATGATCACTGCTATTGACAAATTTCTAGATTTGGAGAACTATGGAAGCACAGAAAGAAGAATATAAGTTTATAAGCTGCATTGGGGCAAAACATTTTAATGGATTACTAAAGTGTTCTTTGATTTGGTCAAGACCAAAAGGTCTGAGGCACAAGCACCCAAATTCATGTATTTCCTACTGCAATAGACCAGCCTGATGGAAAGGGAGCAGTAAGTTAGGAATCCATTACACTAAGGCCACTGAGGGTTTTACATGAAGAGAAGCCACAGTCATCCGGGACAAACAGATGATCTTATAAAGCTAAATTAAAAAAAAACAAAAACAAAAACAAAAACTTAAGACATGAAGGAAAATTCCGTAGTAGTAATGAAGCATTAAAAACAAAATTACAAGCATACCTAAATCTCAGACGCAGGTATGGACTGACTGCTGTCTGCCCTCCCTCCTCCTTGGCCTACTTCGCCTTCAGGGCTGGGGGACACAGAGAGGGACCACCTGGAGCTTGGGGTGAGACTGGCCCACACTTCTAAGGAATACTTGGCTCTCCCTCTGTCTGTCTGGGAAGTAGACATCTCAATGAAGGACAAATCTTTCTGATCTGCAGGGGAGTCTGGTGTAAAGCCGCTGCAGAGCTGCAGCATGAGTGGGCATCCCCCTAACCACTAAAAACTGATGTACCGTAATCAACAGAAAGTTGATCTGCTGATGGCAATGGCAAAGTCAACAAGGCCAAATGAGGAAAAGGCATAAAAATACTTTGGGCAATACTCTGGTCTATGTCACCTTCTCCCAGAGGGGGCGCTGAAGGAGTCCAGAGGCCCCTCCACCAGAAGAGAGAAGGGGGGCTCGGCTGGTGCTGCGGAAAGGGGTCAGATCTAGAGACAGCGGGCCTGGTCCCGGCCCCGCCACACGTGACCGGGTCACTTCCCTTTCTTGGTCTCGGTCTCCCTCATCCCTAAAAGAAAGGGGTTGAGTCTCCTGGCTTCAGAGCCCTCCCCAGCCCAAAGACACGGCACTGGAATCACCAGTACTGGCGAAGTGGACGCAACAAACGCCCCGTCCCCTCTCCCCGACTCTGGTCCTCTTACCGATGGTCACATCTCCCCTGATCTCGCTCTCCACACACACCACTGCTCCTGGAGCAATTTTCACACTGTAAACAAGAGCACAAGTCAGACTCCTGCCTGATTAGAAGGAAAACGAAGAAATGGTGGAGTTAATTGGAGAGCTTCAAGGGTTTGGGATGTTGGTGGGGTGAGACAGCAGATCTGCCCACAGCCAAGCACCCTCGCGTGGCGGAGCCCAGCCTGGCACTTGCCAGCCTGGGGCTCGGGGGCACAGCCCAGCCTGGCACCTTGCCAGCCTGGGGCTCGGGGGCACAGCCCAGCCTGGCACTTGCCAGCCTGGGGCTTGGGGGCACAGCCTGGAGGGCCGCTGGGGTCCCTCTGGGCCACAGTCTGTCAGAGCTACAGAAAAAGTGGAGTTAGGAACATTACGTAACTGTAATCAGTTATGTATCAACTCACTTAAGGTTTCAGGCCCAAATTACAGCTAAGGTGTGATCCAAAACCACCTTCTCACGAGAAGAAAAAGCCAAGTTTTAGTTTCTTATGCTTATTTTTTAAGGTGCCGCAAAGTGGATGGTGTCAGAAAGCTTCATCTTTCTGAGTTCAAATCTGATCTCAGGCACTTAGTAACTGCGTGAACCCGGCCAAGTCACGTCACTGTGCCTCAGTTTCCTCATCCGTAAAATGAGCTGGAGAAGGAAATGGAAAAACTTCCCCTCCTGCCCCCCCCCCAGTGTCTTTGCCGATCCAAACAGAGTCATAAGGGGCTGGACACAACCCCAAACAACTGCATACAACAATCTCGGTTATTACGAATCGGCCCAGCAGACACAAGGCCCTTGGGCAGCAAGAACCAGTGATGCGCTTTAATGCGCGCTAGCGTCTCCCCCCCCCCCCGGATCAGTGCAGAAAGCCCAGCCGGAGCACGGCTCAGTTTGGGGCATGCGGTCTCCCCACGGGGCTCCTCGGCGTCCCCGGCCTCCAGGAGGGGCTCCACAAACGCGTATGAAGTGACTGGCCGAGCATCGCGAACACCGCCATGTCGCTGCGGCCCTGACGAGGGAGCAGGTGCGAGGTGGGCTTGTCAGCGGGCCGCAGCCCGCTCCCTCCTAGTCAGTGGCGGCCGTGACTCTCAGACCCGGGCCCTCTGCCCAGGCCCATCCCCGTGGGTCTGCCTCTGAAGGGCAGCCTCCTTCTGTAAAACTAATCGGGGGTTGCATTTAAGGAGCGCTTCACATCGGTGATCTCCCTGCATCTTGCCCCCGCCCATGGAATGGTGTCTCCCATTTCAGAGATTAAGAAACTTGGGTAAGCGGATGAAATGACTGGTGCAGACAGCCCGGCTAGGAAGTGTCAGGGGCTGGATCTGAACTCGGGTCTTCCTGACCCTTTCTAGGATCACAGCCCTGAGCAGTGTCCTGGCGCACGCAGGTGCAGGCTCCCCTTTGTCTATTTCAAGCCTTAGTCTGCCTCAGATATTTTTCAAAGCTTTTAAAAAGGTAATTAACAAGGTACCTTGGTCCTTGTGGCTCTCCTCCCTCTCTCTCCCTCCCTCCTCTCCCAAGGCTCCCCTGAGAGGTCCTCCCCTCGCTGCCTGCCTTCCAGCAGGTACCCCACCCAGGAGGGCGGCGGCCCTCAGGCTCAGCCCCAGTGGGAGGAGCCATGGGGAGCCCACGCCGTTCCCATCTAGGCTCCGCCCCGGTCCTGGTTTCTGCGCGAACGCAGACCAGCCCTCCTGGGTTAGCGCATGCGCATTGCAGAGATCCCGCCCCGCTCCGAGCTCCCGGCTTCTCCGGCCTGCGGTGGGGGAGGGTTAGTGGAGGTCTCAGGCCGATCTTCCGCCTGCTTCCGCCTCAGTCCGTGAGGGCACGGCAGGGGGAAGGCAAAATGGGGGGTTCGAGCAACGTTGGGTGAACTCACCTCTTCGAGATTTTCTCCGACATTTTCTCTTACTCCCGAGGCACATACAGCCGTCACATCCAGTGAGGGTGGGGTCCGCTCTGCGCTCGATTAGTCAGTAGCCGGTGGGGAAGAGGGCGCGTGCGCGGTGAGTGGGCTGAACTCCGGACTCCATTATTTAGCCTGACAGACGGTGTGAACAAGGGCGCATGCCCAGAAGGGCGGGGCCCGTCTTGAGCTCTTGACCCACTTCGCCGAGCGCGATCTAGTGCTTCTGAATGCGGAGGATGCGCACAGGCGGCAATCCCTCCCCCCGAGACATCCTCTTCGGTGCCTCATTTTCCCTCCTGTCCCATCAGCAGTCCCTCCGGCTCTAATCTCGAGACCCTCAGGAGGTCCTTCGGCTGACCCGGGGGTCGCTACCCTCGCTGCCTCAGTTTCCCCTTAGCCCCAGCGCCTCCCGGTTCCTGAGGCTCCTCCTTGGGGAGGAGCCAAGTTCTACAGTCCAGAGCCCGGTAGACCCTAAGTGGGCTCCACCCTTCTCTGCCTTAGTTTCTCTTCTTTCCCTCCCCCAAGGTCAAGGGGCATTGAGCAACTGACCAGGCAGCTCACCCTCCGGTTGCTAGCCACCGGTGCGCCCCCTTCCCGGGAGCCTCATACTCTCGGGTCCCTCCCAGTTCCAGACCTAGGGTCCCATTGTCTCACCACTTCCTTGGAGGTGTCCACTGATAAAGTCACGGGGTTCTCCGGAAGAGAGAGGACCAATGACAAAGCAGAGTCCTCGGTGCCACCGGAGCTCTCAAGGGTGCGCCCCTGTGTTCTAACGCAGCCGAGCTTTGCCCTCGCAGTCAGCCAGGAGCAGAAACGGATTCCTGCCTTCTTTTCCCCAGGCCTTAACCAGAGAGGAGACAGACGGCACAAGGCTTTCTGCTTTTGAGAAGCACACAATCTGGCCTTAAAGTGGAAGTCTTAGTTTTCTGTGCCTGTGGCCGTTGCTTTAATAATAATCTATCTTTAGCTTACTGCTTTCATAAAATGCTTTCTTAGTGATCTTGAAAACCAAGGAATGAATGGGGAGTCAATCGATAAATGGGCGCTGAGCTAAAAGGACTGGGTTGATAGGGATGCACCTCCTCCGGATGGGGAAATAAGACTCAAGTAGCGCTAAGGGGAACTGGGAGGCACACGTTCCCACATCCTCCAAGTTTGGTGTCTGGCTCTCTCAGTTGTTAGCAGCCTCGCATCTAGACTCGGGACTGGAGTTTAGATTCTGGTTAGTTTCCTCGCTCCCTAGGTGATCTTGACAAGGTACCTCTCTTACAAAAGAGCTTCCATTTCCGTCTGTCCAACATGGAGCTAGCCTTGGTCCTGATGCTACACTTCTGCTACCACTTGTGACTTTCTTGCTTACACTGCATAGCCTAATTCCCTCATCTTCCTCATCTCACGGTAGCAAAGCCATCCAGAGCTTCATTTTACCAGGGAGGAAATGAGTCCAGGCAGAAGGATGTACTCACACACTAAGGCCACTATTTTGTTTCAATGTCACAGAGTTTTATATTTCCCTTGGTGTGCTCCCCGATCCCATCTCCTTCCCAAATCTTCTTCCTGGACTACTTTCCCTTTTCTAAGTATATACTCCATATCTTATGAGTTGTGTCCCTATGGAAAGTTTTTTCCAATAGAGAGCACTTTTATTTTAACCCAGTGATGGAAATATGTCGGTGTACTTACTGGAAAGACAAATAAAGCAGTGTTTGCAACGAATACAGCTGACAGCTGCTGAAAACAGCCAGGTGCTTTCCCCCTCTTTCCCCATTCTTGAGATGTTCCAGTCTCCCAAGTGCAGAAAACCCTACTGAGACTGCTTATCTCCACTACTCCAGCCTGGCTCCAAACCATATAAAACACCCTGACACTGAGACTAGGGGTTGCTCAATTGTGGTGAGGCAAGAAGAAGAGACTAAAGCACCTGGCCAATTTCCCCAGTTCCCAATGGATGGCCTACCGCTGTTTTACTTTCATCCTGTGACCTTTTACCAAGGGGTTGCTTTTCCCTTTGCTCTTCTTTTTAATTTTCTCTGTGCTATGGATTCTTTCTCCATCACTGCCCGGTAAGTTTGGAAGTTTCTTTTGTTTTTATCTTTGTGAAGGCTTTAACCACCAACCGGGCGGATAACTTTAGGTGAATCCCCTCTCCTGTTGGGCCGGGTGATCTCTTGAGGTCTCTTCCAGCTGTAATCTATGACATATAAAGTAGGTTGTGGAGCTTTGAGATTTGGAACCATCCCCAGCAATAACAAGAGAACATCTGTGTTAACAAGGAAGCTGGCAGGCTTTTGTAGCAGATGGGAAAGATGACATTCATTGCACAATTTCCTAAATGCCATCCTGCCTTCTTTCTACCTCCTACTCCAATCTAGGTTCAAGTGATTCTCATTCAAAGGCCTTGTCCCATATAGATGCACTCAATTTAAGGGAGTGGCCCTCCAACTGCCTGTCAAAGTCTAGATTTTTTTTTAATTTCTTGCACACAGTGGGTGATTTCAAAAGTGTGTATTAAATTGAATTATAATGAGTACTTCGAGCAGAAGAGCTAAGTACATAATTAGACTCAGCTCCTTGGTATAGGGACTATTTTTGCCTTTTGTTTGCTATTCCTGGCACCTGGCCTAGTGCCTGACACACACTGTTTTTTAATGCTTGTTGACTTTTTGAACATGCTTAGGGAAAAGATCATCAGATCTGAGATTTTGGGCTGGAAGAGATGTTGGAGACCGTAAAATCCAGTCCCCACTCCTAGAAGAAATTGAGACCTAGAAAGGGAAAGTTAGTTTCTCCACATCACTAGTAACAAGATGGAAGTTGAGGAACATCCCCAAGGGGCACCTTTGTGGGGTGTGTACATTGTTTTTCTAAATCAGATCATAATTTAGATAGACTTCAGGGATCTGTGATGGATCCCCTTCTGAAACCCATAGATCTTTTATTCTGCAGATCTTCACTCCTTAGCTGAACTGTTTAGAGGCTCTTTGTCTATCGGGTTTTCTGAGACACACTTGCTCTCATTTGTAACTCAACTGATTTCCTCTGACTCTAAGGGTCTGGAACTTTGCCTTTCTGTAGTGACTCCCTCCCTTATTCCTTCCCTATGATAGCCTTAGAAGACAGTCTTCAAGAATTGCAATGGCACAAAGACCCACCACCCAGTGTCTGTGGCCCCCCAATAGCAGTTTGAATGGGGCTTCTTTGTGCTGTGTCTTGGGAAGTCTAACATGAGACTTGATTGGTTTCTCCTACCCTTTATTAATACCTACATTTGGAGCCAAAGAAAGGCCTGTTCATGTGAGTGACTGTGGCAAACCAGCATTTTTGCACTGAGAAGGAAAGGAAGACCCAGGCACAAGACTGACCATGTCCAGATGAGTTTATTAAAGGCCACTCTTTACAGCCAGCTTGGAGGAAGGAGTGCTGTGACTTTCAAGTCTAACTAAATTAGAGTAATAAGGTGGCAGGTCACATCTATGTAGTGGCCTTTCAGCCTGCCCCTTCTGCATAGGAAAAGGCCTATCTCTGGCCTGTTTGGGGATTCCTCCTTGTTTTTCAGAGGCTTTAGGATTATAATTGTCAGGAGGGAATAATAGCATCTATGTAGCACTTCAAAATTTGCAACACAATATAGATATTGGAGAAGGAAATGGCAAACCACTCCATTACTTTTGCAAGAAAACCCTAAATGGAGCCACAGACATGACTGTAAACAAAATATGTGTGTATATATTCAGTTGATCCTCACAACAATCCTGGAAGGCAGGTGCTATCATCACCCACATTTTCTATATCAGCAAATTGATATATAAGTGAAGTGACTTGCTCAGGCTCACCCACATTGGAAATACTTGAGGCTAGGCTTCCTGAGCCCAGGCTCAGCATTCAGACTGGAGGAGGAAGTGGGAGGGGGTAACATAAATTTCTTTTTATTTCAAGTGCAAAGTGCCATATTAAAGAGGGCACTGTAGAAGACTGAAAAACTAACATTTTGGACTCTTTGTACTAAATTGTGTCTTCAGTGGTTAAAGTTAGCTGTTTGTCCTTCATTCTCAAAGAGGACCACAGACATCAGGAAGATGACTTGCAAATGAATTGGATTTAAATGAGCAGGGTTGTGCAAAGTCATCAACCTCACTTTGTCCTTCAGAGACAGTTGGATCCAGTGGCAAGATAGATCAGAATGACTGGAGATGACCCTGCTCAAATTGGCAATTAAAACATGAAGAAGCGTGAGATTAAAAAAAAGCCCAAATCCCATACTGTGTAGCTGGCACCGCCTAGCTGTCTTTTGAATGAAGCTCCCCTGAAGTGTTCAAGGAAGGAATATGGCAATGTATGAATGTTCTGGCCTCAGGGCCAGCACTTCAGGCTTCCATTCCTGCAGGGTCCCCTCTCAGTCAACAACTTAAAGAAACAACTTAAAGCTTGCTCTCCACAGACACTGAATGCAAAAGCATTCACATAGGTAGGAGACAATCAGTTAAAGAGATAGTCACATGAGGAATGTGTAAGAATGACATAGGGTCTTGCAGGTAGATATCTCAGAAGCTCCAATTGCTAGCAAGTCAGATAGGAATTCTTGATACAAGACATTTTCTAAGTCATAAGTCACAGACGTCAATAACTTGAAAGCATTTCCATAGCCATCTAATCTGATTCATAGCCCCAAAGATTAGTTATCTGGTCTTTTCCTAAAAAAATTGATGGTGGTAATGAGAACTTCTAATGGAGTAATGAGCTACTGCCCATATTTCTTGGAATAGTCTAATTCCATTTTGAGATAGTTCTAATTATTAGTAAGTTCTTGCATCTCTGTAACTTCCACCCATCACTGATATTTCTGCCCTCTGGAGCCAAGAAGACCGGCTTGAATCCCTTTCGCCCAGACTAACCCTTATAAAAGGCTGTCATATTCCCTCTACGAATCTCTTTCAGGCTAACTATTCCCAATTCAACCAATACATATTTGGCATTGTCTGGAGATCCTTCACCATCTTGGTTGATTTTTCATTGTACTCCCCAGTTTATCAGTATCCTTCTGAAAATATAATGTATGGTGTTCCAGATGTAATGTGTGATAGGGTGGAAAGACACAATGGGACTGTCCATACCCTCACCCTAAAAGCACTCCTCCCACATCTATCATCTCCTTTCCACTGAGATCTAGATGTCAATCTTCTGGAATTATTTCATTGACCAATTCTTAAGTCTTTCAAAGATGCTTTCCTTTACAATATTGTGGTCAAGGCATATAGTTATTCTCTTGGTTTTGCTCACTTCATTCTATTCAGTTTATATAAATTAGTCCAGGTTACTTGATTTCATTCCTATAGTCATTTTTTATGGTGTAACAATATTCCATTATATTTATATTGTATAATTTGTTCAGTTTTCCTTATTTGATGAGCATCAACTTTGTTTCTTTCCTATAAACAAAAATACTTTTATAAATATTTTTTTGTACAGATTTTATTTTATCTTTATTTTTATGTCTTTGGGGTCTAAATTTATTAGTAGAATGGTTCAAAGAGGATACATAATTTAGTGACTTTGCATATTTTCAAATTATTTTCCACAGTAATTGTATAACTTCCACCAACAGTGCATCAGTCAATTGCCATTTTTTTTTAAATCTTTGCTCATATTATGGATATGAGGTGAAAGCTCAAAGTTATTTTAAATTATATTTAATTTTAATTATTTGCAACATTTTTCATATTGTTGCTGATAGCTTGTATTTCTACTTTTGAGAACTGATCATTCATTTCTTTAGATCTGTTAGTTAATGCCTCTTGTTCTTATATATTTCAATTTCTTACATATCTCAGATATAAGTCTTTTATTGGAGGAATATGCTATGAAGATTTCCCTCCTTCTCCCTAGTCCCACTCCAGTTCATTGCTTCTATTCTAGATTAATTTTGTTTGTAAAGAAAATTTTTGGTTTGATGTAACAATTATGCTTTTATCTCCTGTGACACTTTTTTTTTTTTGGTCAAGAATTCTTCTCTTCATGTTGTGGGAATATTTTCTCTCCTGTTACTCCAACTTTATAGTGAATTATTTCATTCTTTGTATCCCCATATTGGGTATATAGTAGATGCTTAATAAATGTTTATTGCTTGAAACATTGTTGCTATGCCTCAATTTGTGATTTGTGGTTCCCAAGTTTATAGTTCACTAAACTCTCTTCTCAGCTCCAAGCTCTTAACTCTAGATACATATTAGACATTTCCTAGCTGGTCTCAAGCATTAACTGTGGGATGCTTGGATAAATTCCTTAAATGCCATATACCCAGTTTCATCTGTAAAATTGGGATAATAGCTCCTCCCTCTGAGGATTGTGACAATTAAATAATGTTTGTAGAGCACTTTACAAATCTTAGAATGTTATATAAATGCTGTCCTTGTGTTCTGTTGGTATCTTAATCACATTAAAAAAAATCTCTTCCCAAGTCCACCTTTCCTCTAAACTGCCCTATTTATTCTGAAAGCAACTCCATTTTTCCTATCACCCATATTCTCAAGTCTTCCCTTTCTCTTGACCCCAGGTAGCCAATCCCTTTCCAAATCTTGTTTCTTTGAAGCATCTTGAGTATTCATGCCTTTCTTGTCTGTTTCCCCCAATAAGTCTGCCTTGGACTTTTGCAATAGCCTTCGGATTGGTGTCCCAGCCTTTTCTCCTTTGCAGCTTATTATCTACTCATCTGTCAGTGGTTTTTCCAGAAACACAGGGCTGACCATGTCACTTCTCTGCTTTAAAAACTCCAGTGGATCCTTAGTGGGACTGCTAGGTGGTGCTACGGTAGATAAAGTGCCAGGCCTGGGGTCTGAAAGACTTCTGGCGTTCAAATCTGCACTCAGACACTTAACTAGCTGTATGATTCTGGGCAAGGCACTTAAATCCGCTCTGCTTCAGTTTCTTCATCCATAAACCAAGAATAATAATAGTGCTTACTTCCCAGAGTTGTGAGGATCAAATGAAATATTTGTAGAGTGCTTTGTAAATCTCACAGTGCTTAAATGCTATTTAAAAAAATGATTGTTGTTATTGTTATTAAGTGCCTTGTCCTGGGTCTTATGGCTAGTATCTGGGGCAGGATTTGAACTCTAGACTCTAGTGCTTTACCTACTGTACCTAGCCATCCAAAGGAGACCACCTATGGTGGGCCTGTCTTGAGTGGAATCCCAGGCTCCATCCTCACGAGACTCCTACAGATCAGAATATCAGGGACTCTCTCTTGTTCCAGATACATCTTTCTCCTTGTGGGAGGCTGCCTGCTCGCCTGGATGGCCATGGCCCAGTACTCAGTGCTGCTCTTCACCCCTGCTGTCTGTGCTGTGGCCCTCTTCCAGTCCGTGAGTCCAGAGAAGGTTCACCGCTGGACACTCTCCTTCCAGATGACTTGGCAAACCTTTTGCCACCTGGGACTACATTACACCGAGTACTACCTTCAAGAACCTCCTTGCATGAGGTAAAGGAGAGCCTCACTCAGCCCATCAGTCTGGCAGCACCATCAGTTACAGGGACTGTCCATGGAGCTATCTCTGTAATCTTCCCACAGTCGTGTACTTCCTTTTTTATTCCTGCCTGTTCTCAGCCAATACTCCAGGGAGACCAATTTACCTCGAGAATAGCAAAGCTGGCTGAGAGAGGTAGCTGTGGAGAACAGAGCCAAAAATAGGAATTATTTCCTGCATGGGGGCAGGAGAAGCCAGGAGTGGAGCTCATGATGGGAGAAAGTGAAGGAAGCCTGTCCCAGGACATCTTGAGTTTTCCCTGCTGCTGAAGGACTGAGAGAGGAAGGATGGTGCAAGAAGATAGGCTAAAAGCCAGGGATGTGACAGCTGTGAGGAAAAGAAAGCATACTTTGAGATGGAGCTGTCATCACACCCAGGACCTTGGGGGCAAAGACCACACTGCCCTGCCCTAGTTATGGCTCAGAGAGGGAGATACTAAGACTGCAGAGTGGGGGAGGAGTGGAGTGTGTCTGGGCTGTTATCAGATGATCTAGGTAGGAAGCAGAAAAACAAACTACTCAGGAAAACCAGGGCCGGAGTTTGGAGCTGGGTTGCTGGGGGAAGATGAAGAGAATAGCAATGGCATCCATTTGGTCAAAGTCCTCCTTTTTTTTTTTTTTTTTTTTTTTAATTTTTTTTATTATATATATATATATATTTTATAATATTATCCCTTGTATTCATTTTTCCAAATTACCCCCCCTCCCTTATTCCCTCCCCCCGACGACAGGCAATACCATACATTTTACATGTGTTACAATATAGTCTAAGTACAATACATGTGTGTGAATATCATTTTCTTGTTGCACAATAAACATTAGAATCCGAAGGTACATGCAACCCTGGGCAGACAGATATTAGTGCTAACAATTTACATTCCCCTCCCAGTGTTTCTTCTCTGGGTGTATCTACCTCTGTCCATCATTGATCAACTGGAAGTGAGTTGGATCTTCTTTATGTTGAAGATTTCCACTTCCATCAGAATACATCCTCATACAGTATCGTTGTTGAAGTATACAGTGATCTTCTGGTTCTGCTCATTTCACTCAGCATCAGTTGATTTAAGTCTCTCCAACCCTCTCTGTATTCCTCCTGCTGGTCATTTCTTACTGAGCAATAATATTCCATAACTTTCATATACCACAATTTACCCAACCATTCTCCAACTGATGGACATCCATTCATCTTCCAGTTTCTAGCTACAACAAAAAGAGCTGCCACAAACATTTTGGCACATATATGTCTCTTTCCGCTCTTTAGTATTTCTTTGGGATATAATCCCAGTAGTAGCGCTGCTGGGTTCAAAGGGTATGCACAGTTTGATAACTTTTTGGGCATAATTCCAGATTGCTCTCCAGAATGGCTGGATTCTTTCAACAACTCCACCAGCAATGTATTAGTGTCCCAATTTCCCCACATCCCCTCCAACATTTGTCATTATTTGTTCCTGTCATCTTAGCCAATCTGACAGGTGTGTAGTGGTATCTCAGAGTGGTCTTAATTTGCATTTCTCTGATCAGTAGTGATTTGGAACACTCATGTGAGTGGATATAGTTTCAATTTCTTCCTCTGAGAATTGTCTGTTCATATCCTTTGACCATTTATCAATTGGAGAATGGTTTGGTTTCTTATAAATTATGGTCAGTTCTCTATATATTTTGGAAATGAGACCTTTGTCAGAACCTTTGTTTTTAAAAATATTTTCCCAATTTGTTACTTCCCTTCTAATCTTGTTTGCATTAGTATTATTTGTACAGAAACTTTTTAGTTTGATGTAATCAAAATCTTCTATTTTGTGATCAATAATGATCTCTAGTTCTCCTCTGGTCATAAATTCCTTCCTCCTCCACAAGTCTGAGAGGTAGATTATCCTCTGTTCCTCTAATCTATTTATTATCTCCCTCTTTATGCCTAAATCATGGACCCATTTTGATCTTATCTTGGTATATGGTGTTCAAAGTCCTCCTTTTTAAGAGAAACAGCTAGACTTTTGTAGTTCAATCTACATGCACACAGGTGGGAACTGGAGAGAAGCTGAAGAACCAGCTCCAACCCTATGACAACCTGGCCTTCCCATTTTCAGAGTGAATGACTATAATTTCCACTAATTACTCTCACAACCACCAAGTTCAGGAGATCACCCTATTCTATAGATCATGAAACTAGGAAAGGAAGGGCTTGGTCATATGCCCAGTGAATGATGTTTATATGCTGAGAAGGAATCAATAAGTCAACCAACAAGCATTTATTAAGAGCTTACTGTATACTTAGTAGTGTGCTAGAATATTAGAAGTAAATCCTACATCAGAACCATACACACTTCATAATAAAGCACATTTAACCAATTTTTTTTTTTTTCAGCTCCATTTTAATTTCTGGGATGACAACCCAGGAAGGAACACACTGTTTTTATTTACCAAACACAATGGTTTTTTGTACAATTATACAGCTTCTATCCATTTTGTTTACCAACTGATGGTTTTTAGTTTTGTTTAGAAATCTCTCAGTTGTTTCCTAAATATTCTAAATGTAAACATATTTCTAAAGATATGTGGTTACCAAAATCCAGGAAAATATAGAGGGGGAAAAAATCTCTGTATGCAGATGAGTGAAGTGGCTTTATTCATATCTTGTCCAAGTTGAAGTACCTGGAGGGCCAATCTTTCGTATCAAATACTGGGCAAGAACTCTCCAAAGCCTGGTTCTTGACCCAGTCTTGACCAGCCAACATCTGGCCCTGAAATCTAAAGATACCAATTGCTTAGGTGGCCTAGAGGGAGTTCAGGATATTTTTCAGCATCAGTCACTCAGGATTTGCCACACATCCCGTTAATAAACAGCAAATGGATGAAAGCCCCAAGTTTCAGATATCCATCCTGCTTTCAGTTGTGTGTTCCAAAGAGACAGGGCTCATCTTGCCTCTTTAAAGATGTTAGTTCATGCTTGGAGGCAATGATGAGAAAAAAAATTTCCCCAGTTTGATTTCTCCATCTCTTTCAGGTTCTGTATCACCCTTTCTTCCCTCATGCTCCTGACCCAGAGAATCACTTGGCTGTCTCTAGACATCTGTGAAGGGAAAGTGGTGGTGAAGGAAGCCTGGAGAGGCCCCTGCGTCCTGTCATTCTGTAGCTACCTCCTCTTCTTCCCGGCACTTCTGGGCGGCCCTTTGTGTTCCTTTAAGAGGTTTCAGGCTCAGGTGAGTCGGCCAGAGTCACTGTGGAGGCCACTGTACCTTGGCTCTATCACCAGGAGGGGCCTGCTGTTCCTGGGGCTGCAGCTGCTGAAAACCTTGGTGAGGGGAATGCTCAGGGCAAGTACCAGCTTGGCCAACTGCCACCGATTTGGCTGTGTCTATGTCATGTGGACCATGGCTGTGCTCTTCAAACTGACCTATTACTCTCACTGGATGCTGGATGAAGCGCTCCTCTGGGTAGCAGGCTTTGGGCTGGACTCCAGAGCTCCCCTCCACAGCGAGGGAGATGTTTCAGACACAGACATTTGGACCTTGGAGACAACTCACAGGCTCTCCCTGTTCACCAGGACTTGGAACCAGAGCACCACCAAGTGGCTCCGGAGGCTTGTATTTGAGCAGGCTAAGGCCTGGCCACTGCTGCAGACATTCGCCTTCTCTGCCTGGTGGCATGGGCTCCATCCAGGTCAGGTCTTTGGTTTCCTATGCTGGGCACTGATGGTGGAAGCTGACTACCTGATCCATAGCCGCGCTAATGTGCTGATCAGGTCCTGGCCAGGAAAGCTGCTCTACAGGATCACCTCCTGGGCCTACACGCAGCTTATCATTGCCTACATCCTACTGGCAGTGGAGCTTAGAAGCGTCTCTGCACTCAGGCTACTGGGGGCTTCCTATAACAGCCTCTTCCCCCTGGGGTACTGTTTGTTTCTTGCTCTATTAGCAAGGAATAAAAAGCAAGCAGGAACCTCACCAGCCTCTTTCACCCAATGAACTGGGTTCTGCCTTGGTGCTGGGGTCCTTGCTCTGTGGGGTATTATGGCCTCATTGAGGATCATTCAGGACATTTTGATCAGAGACAAGTGACAAGACAGAGTATCAAAGGAAGAGCTACTGTAGTAGGTTCAGTGAGGATGACCAAAAGCAGATCTGGAAGGAAAAATAGAGAAGTACTCAGAACTGAAACAAGCAGAATAGTAGCAGCAAAGGTGTAGGAAAGGCACACAAGCATGACATGTGGCTTGGGAAATGACATGTGAATTGCTGATTTGGGGCAGGCCTCTGCAAGATCTTCACTGAAGGAAGGAAGGTAGGTCTATCTGGTTAAGGTGTGTTGAAGTCTCAGTCCTTTCTCACTTTCATAGCCTGTAGGACACTCTATTCTACTTTGCTTACTCACATCACCTCCCACCTTAGTCTTCCTCCTCACCTCACCCCTCTCACCATCTTTGGTAGCTTCTCAACTTGTGGAGGTGGTGGGCTTTGGTGGATTATATATGGGATCACTCTAGAGTCTGACTGTCCTTAGAATAGAAACCAGGGAGACAGAAGCCCTCCTAACAAATACAACACTTTTTCATAGATAGGAGGCTTTATCTTTCCTTGTTCTTTTGAGTTGGTATAGTTTCTTACTAGATGAGCTCTGAGAATGTTTTCACCTCTAAAATGTTTATTATGACTTGTTTGAATACAACGTAATTTTTAAAATATGAGGAGCCTTAATATATTTACACACACATATACACAAAAAGATAAGTGATAAGAGCCAGTAATAACATTGTTTGGCAATATGACAGATTAAATGAGCTTATGGGGGCTGGTTTAGGAACCAGACTATCTATCATAATGTTGATTCTATGGAAAGATGTTATAAATTCCCAACACTCCATTTCATCTTGAAATAGCTTTTTCATAACTCGGGACTTGATGGCTTCTGTTTTGGAAGTTTTCATTTCTGTGGGCCTTTTTAAAAATGAGGAAGGTCTGAATAAATCGTGGCACATGAATGTAATGAAATATTGCTACAGGGTCAGAATTCAGAAAAGCGTGAGAGGCCTTTCTATACTGAAGCAGCTACCTAAGTGGAAGGAAATAATATACACAAAAATATGACAAGTAGGATGGTTTCAGAAAATCCTGGGAAGATTTAGATGAATTGAAGCAAAATGAAGTAAGAGGAACAGGAGAATATTGTACACAATAATAGTGATGATGTAATAATAATCAATTGTGAAAGATTCAGCTACTCTGATCAAGACAAGGAACGATTCAAAACAATTCAAAACAATGATGAAAAAATCCACTTCCAGAGAGACAAACGATGAACTCTGAATGCAGGATGAAGCATATATTTTTTTACTTTATTTTTTTTGGGATATTTTGGTCTGCATTGTTTTACAACATAGCTAATATGGAAGTGTTTTACATTCTTCATATGTATAATTGATATATTGCTTGCCTTCTCAAGGAGGGATGGGAAGGAGAAAAAGAATTTGAAACAAAATAAAATATTTTTAAAATGATTACTGAAAAATTTTTACATGTAACTGGTAAATAACAAAATTAATATATTTTAAATGACAACAAAGTAAATAAAGAGAACAAATGAATCAATCCTGGTTTAATTATAAGGATGAAGCCCACCCTACAGGAAAGTTGAGAATATTTATCTCCTTTATTTCAGGGCAGAGGGGAATCCCGGACTCTGAGTAAAAAACATAACATAGACCACGGGATACATTTAATAATATTAATTGGTATTGCTGAACTATTTTCCTATCTCTTAAAATCTTTGTTGGATTTTTTAAAAAATGGTTTATTATTTTGTAGAAGAAGACATCAATCTTCATACAACTTTCTTATATGTTGCTTTTCTTACTTTTGTTCTAGGGGATGTTCTGAGATTCTGTGTATCCCACAATAAAGTACATGATTAGATGTTAAATAAGGTGCCCTAATAAAGTTATCTGGATGGTCAGACCTTTTCATCCAGGGGGCCTCAAAGTGAACTAAACAGTTTGATTTTTTTTTTTTTTTAAATATTCCCAACAAAGACTGAAACAACATGTGAAAAACACCATACTATTGAAAATGTGGAATTTCATGGATTGTTTAGATCTGCAACAGAATGCATACTTGACCTAAGAGTAGTGCTTGTATTTATAATGCTAATGCATATAATTTTTCAGACTAGAGAAATAGTCCTTTGATGTTTGTTTAAACAAAGTTTAAAAAAAAAAAAAACAGTACTAGGAGCACTATGCCATAAAAATATGACCTTAAAAATATTTGCAGCAATTTTACAATAAAAAGGCCTTGAGATCAAGTTCTGAGATGGCTCTGAGCCCTGCCTTTTGTGACTCAATTGCAAACATGGTTAGGCAAAATGTCATTTCCTGACCTTATCAGCCCCCTTTCACTAATGCCTCACATCAGGGAGTCTCAACCATGAGAAAGGAACATTTGTTACCATGGTTTCAGTTTTAATTTTGGAAACAAAACTGCGCTGCAAGGTTACCATTAGCTAGGCAGCCATGCTACCAATATGTCATGTGCTTCTTTAACTCTTTAATTTCCTTAAGACTAGAAGCACCTCAGAAATGAAAAACAGAACGTCGCATGTATTTGCTAAAATAAAAAAATAAAAAATCCCACAAGCAAAAACAAGAACTTAAAATCTTTATTGTTTTGTCATCAAAAGTTTTCCCTCTCTTGGACAGCAATGCTCTATCAATGCATATTTTATGGAAAAGCCACATGTTAAGTATCTTAGTCTAGAAATCAGAGGTGGCAGCAGCACTATATTAAGCCTAGTGAGCAAGCTCTGAGATACAATGCTGCTGCCCCCACTGCCATTAGTATATAAGAAGTGTGTGCAGCAGGTAGAAAAAAGAGGTATGGCCAAGGAAATAAAACAGGAGGGAGCTATGAGCCACCCTGACATCACCTAAGAGGAAGAACAACAGAAAATGGGAAAGTTTCATAGACTGGGTGGGGGAGATCACAAGGCATGGCAAGTTCTCAATCACATCCACAGTTGTCTAATGCATATTTACTCAGCATTCTTGGACTAGTATGGGTCAGAGACATTTTAACATTGTAGGTAATTTTCAGCCCCACTGAAGAGGCAGGGGGCCACAATGAAGAGGGGGTAGGGAGTCACATAAAAACTTGCTAGGTACACAGTACTCTCAGTCAGTGTCCCTATGATCTTGTTATTCATTTCCAAGCCAGAAAAACAATGCAAGGTGATTTTATACATCTATAGGAATAAGCTGAACACGTCCAACATCTGTTCCCACTTCCTTCAGGAATAAACTTGATAAAAAAAAAAAAAAAAGCAAATAGTAACTATCATGATCATTCACCATTGTCTAAGAATGAACTCATTTTTATGTATATACATCAGTACAGTGAGTAATCAAAACCAACAAAAAAAGGTCTAACAGAATAGTTGATGATGAATCTCAAAGTTTTTCAAGAGTTCAATTTAACAATTATTATGTGCCTAGTATACTAAGGCATCAAATACATCAAAAGGTATAAATCTCTCTCTCTGTGTCTCTCTTTCTCTGGCCCACATACACAATGTGATCAAGCTCAGTTAAGAATGAGATATGCAGCTGAGCATCTTGTGGGTTAGGTTTCTGTCTAAAATGGCAATAGAGGCAGCCAATGACATTATATGAATTGAATACACAACAAAATGAATACTTAAGGAAGGGGCAAGTCTGACAGGGTGGCTATCAGACTGCTGAGAGGTAAGCCAGAAACTTGTCTTAAATATTAAGTTACATGTGACCTAACATTACAGAACACTAACTACAATTGTCATCGACTAAACATGAAGATTATTAACATGAGAGCTGCAAGACTGACAAATCACTTGGGAAATCATTTCAAGACTTGCAAAGAGAAAAAATGTAATGCTTTGACTGCACAGGATGGCAATCCTGGTCATTTAGTATTATTTAAACTACATTTGAAAAGTTATTTTTAGTTAAGATATACTATGTATAAAATAAATTTTAAAAGGGACATGGGAGAGGGAGGGCTTTCTTTTCTAGATGCTGCAAACATAAAACTTTTTATCATCAGTAGTGCCATAAACATCCATCTTACCTAGAGTAAAACATGAAAGGCTGCTGACAAGATCAAAAATCTTACATATAAATAGAAACAGGCCTTTAAAAATGGAATTGCAACACTGGTTGCTCCCCACAATGTAGCTCAATCTATTTATAACCACAAGAAATACAAATAAAAACCAGGCATAAAAGATCTCTTTTATCACATCTCCAGCATAGAAGTTCAATGAGGAAATAATTAAAGGAGCAACAAACACTCCTTCTGAGTAACTCCAAAAATAATTTTTCATGACTCAAACATCTGTCATGGGTAGAACCCCCAACCTGGGCCTGACCACTAAGACTTATCAGTCCCACTGAGGTACGGCTGGCTGTGGATTCTTCGGCACCTGCCATGTTTTCTTCCACTTGTGCCATCATCAACATGGCTATTCAGCAATGGGAACCGTCATCCCGTCTGAACAAGCACGTCATTTGTATAACACAGGAGCTATTTAGGAATTGAAGATGATTTCTGGAGATTAAGCTGGACCTAGATTCCAGGACTGTGGCCTGTTGGAAGGCAGGTATTACTTTCGCATACTCAAGTGGTGCTTTATTCCATTAAAATGGGGACAGGGGCATGGCCAATGGAGCTAACACTGAACAGGGACAACACTTAAGATGGACGTCCCAACTCAGCAGGGCTCCATGAAAAGCAGAGGAGTCCATCCTAGCTTTAAAAAAACAAAAGTTTGTGAACCCTTTAGCAAGTCACTGTGGAAATGCTCTCCCACCCAGCAGCAGCGAGAAGAGTCTGTCCCCAGAAGACCAGCCACCCGGGACCTGCTCGACCGTCTCCTCTTCTCTTCCAGCTTCTGGATGGCATGGACGGCCACCAAATGACAAGAGGTCCGCGTTAGGAGAGTCTGGTAATCAAGTTCCTTCTTACCACTGCTGCCAGCTGAAGTCATCATTGCTGCCAAAGACCAAGAAAAACCCGAGGATTGTTGCAAAGATGACCGTATTGCCTGTGAGAACCAGGGCACAAGCACCCCACTCAATCTGGGGAGAGAAGAGAACCGAGTTACTTCCTTCACGAAGCCAGCAAGCTTGGACACCTGCGACCACAACCGCTCCTTGGTCCTTGGGCCCTGCTCAAAAACACTTGGGTAGTTGTTGGGAAAAGGGGGTCTGATAGCTGCTCTCATTTGGTTTTGGTCTCGTGAAGATGACTGGACTTGGGAATGGATAATGGTTCCTGTTTCTGCTTCTAAAGGCATTTGCTTTAACTCATGTTTTGCTAAGAAAAACTTGTATTTTTGGGCAGGCTGCTCACAATGTATTCAAGGACTAAATGAGGGGAGAAACTGGGAGAGCCAGGACAAGGAATATGTGTAGGGAAGTCTACTTGTCTTGGGAGTCAGGATGAAACCTGAGTTCAATTCTGCTGACTCTTCCTAACTAGCTACCCTGTGTACTCCCACTTCTTACCCTCTTCCAGCTTTACTTTTTTCATCTGTAAATTGAGAAGAATAGTATCTGCAGTATCTATCTTACAGGAGGGCTGTGTGGATCACAAAACAATCATGCTTTTAAAGCATTCTGAAAACCTTGTACATTGGGAAAATGTAAGCTAGGAGAGGAAAGAATAAAAAGACTATCCTTGGGTAGCTTAATGGGGACATTAATAGTAGAATTCAGTCCTCCCTGAAGGAAGGCCTCTTCTTGATCATATTCTTCTCTGAAACCTCATTTGGGTAGAGGGGACACCTCTGGCTTTCAAATGCTATATTTGTGGTGCATCTTACTAAACTGGAAAGGCCTCAAGATGATCCCAGCAACAGGCTAATTAGCATAAAGTGGCTCCAAGGAATGAAATCTGGTTATGGTAATCCAGGAATAGTGGGTATGCATGCAATGGCATCCATCCATCTTTCTCAAATAAAACACACTTACCAGAAGTGCTCTGGCAAACACTATAGGAAGTCCGAAAGCAGAGACAACAATGCCAGTTGTGAGAAATATGGCGAGTTCCTTACAAGCATTGCTCATCGCATCTGTGTCATCCACTAATCTTCTTGCAATGCAATATGGAATAGGAGAAAGGATATAAAAAAACAGAACAAACAGGGGCCAGTACTGGCTGCAAAAAAAAAATAAAAAAAAAAATTGAATGAAGAAATCACACAAGCTTCTGCTTCAAAGCCATTCATTCCTCTTAAGTTATATAATAACGTTTATCTTTACAAAGAACCAGAACAATGACTTTCTTTAAAAGAGGCTTCTGTGTGCTACACACACTAGGTAAAGCTTGTTTAATCTTTCCAATGCTCCACAATCAGGATCACAATCAGGGAAGAGGTCTGCAACAATGCACTTTGCAGAAGGGGACACTGAGGTCCATCACCACACAACTCATAAATATCGGATGTGGCATCAGATGCTAGATCTCCAAACTTGAAGGCCAACATGCCTTGCTCATCTCAGCACATGACGCTGGATAAACCTCCCGGTTGGGTTTCCTAAGCCTACCTTCTTTCTGCTGAGGCAATTGGGGTTAAATGACTTGCCCAGGGTCACACAGCCAAGAAGTGTTAAATGTCTGAGGCCACATTTGAACTCAGGTCCTCCTTCAGGACTTCAGGGCTGGTGCTCTATCTACCTTCTTCTACAGTCTATAGCTAGGGCCAGAGCCATTTTCATTTGACTCTTGTGCTACCTATAATAAGGCCTTGGGGCTTCCTGCTGTACCAAGTAGAAACTCTTTTGATCTGGACCCACCTTCCCACCATACTCCTCAGAAATGTCTGTTGGAGTACAATCAATTCCTTCCTATGCCCCCTACCCTTTCTTGTCAACACCAAGTTGCTGCATTCATGCTGTTTCTCTTCCTCATCACCACCTTTCTGATTCTCCAGACTTCAGTTCTCTCTCCACAAAGTCTTACTTAACTTCCCAAGCTCCCAAAGAGATCTACTTTTTCCAAACTGTAGTATACTGTTACTAGTACTCTCCTCAGGAGTTAAACACACAGAGCCTGGCACCATCTACCCAAAAGATTATGGCATGGCTGCTTAGGAAATGCTATTTTATTTTCTGTCATTTCTTTGGTACAATGGACAGATTGCTGGCTGAGGAGACGGCTGTAGGAAAACCTAGAACCAACTTCCATGTCCAACTGTGTGATCCTGGTCAATCATTTCACCTCTGAGTGATCCAGAATCTCAGATTAAGTCCTAGAGCAGGAGCTGAGTCCTGTCAAAAGATTCTCATTGGCAGTTCACTATACTAATGAAATTATATGCCTAGTCCTTACAACACCTTCCTCAGCACCAAGCACCTAATGGGCAGCCAACCAATAACTGATTGAATGGATTCAATCATAGGAAACTCCTATGCAAATGAAGTTGCCTACCTTCATCCCCCCCCCCACCCCTTTCCACATCAAAGTGTCATTTCCATCACGACCAATATTTGATCATATGCAAATAAGGTGTGGAGAATAGGTGACACCTTATTTAGCTTTGACAGAGAAAGGTAACTGAATTCAGTCATCATTATTTTGATTGCAGCAAGGCTGGAATGGAAAAGCAGAGCCTCTGATCCCCATGCTGAGGTTTATAAGAATTTGGTGGTGACTCCTTTTGAGATCATTAAAACACCATTTTTTAAAAATTAATTTTATAATTATAATTTTTCTGACAGTACATATGCATGGGTAATTTTTTTTACAACATTATCCCTTGTACTCCCTTCTGTTCTGAATTTTCCCCTCCTTCCCTCCACCCCCTCCCTTAGATGGCAGGCAGTCCCATACATGTAAAACACTATTTTGTAAAGACAACCTTAACACAACCAAAGAGAAAATGTTCATACATACTTGTATAATGGAAGGGCACATCCAAGCATCAAAAACATTAGCCCAATCGCTCCACCAAAGGACAAACTGATCAGAGCTGCAAGGAAAACACACAAAATAGAAATGTTCATTCAATTAAATCACAGCTTCAATTAGTATTATTATATGGTTGAAAATACCTAGAAATATTATAAAAAGAAAACTTATAACTTTGTAAGTAAAAATTCTGCTTTTCTTTTTAAAAAGGGGGAGGGAACATTAAAATTAAGCCAACTCTGGAAATATCTCAATCACCTACTTTCCAACTAATGGTCTTTCGCAGTATTTTAAAAGATAAATATCAACTTTCAAAATATTCACATCATTTCCACCTCTTTTGTTTACTTTTTTACCCCAGTGATTTTTTTTTCCCTTTTGGTCTGATTTTTCTTGCACAACATGACAAATATGGAAGGATTGCATACATATAACCTACATCACAGTGCTTGCTCTCTTGGGGAGGGGAGAGGGATGAGAGTTAGGGGGAAAATTTGGAACAAAGTCTTACAAAAATGAATGGTGAAAATTATCTTTATAAATATTTGGGAAAATAAAATACTACAGAGAAAAAATAAATAAAAAATTTTAAATTCAAATCATATTATCACATTCTTCAATTTTGGTATTCTCTTCCAAACTCATTAAACTAAGAACCTGAGTATAACAAATTTTAATGTTCTAAATTAAGGTTATTTATAGACACCTGTGGAGTTTTCTTCATTAACTCGTATGTGGAAGAGGGAAGAAAGGAAAGGGAAGGCTCTGAGTAATGTATGTTTACCAAGTTATTGCCAAAAAGAAATACTTCTAAAAATTCACAGAGCAGAGCAGAAAATTCAGAAAGGATTCTAGATAACCTGGAGAGTTTTCAAAGCAATAGAGATTTAATTAGACATTTTTATATAAAAATAAGAGGAGAATGTTTTTTCTACTCTACTACAAATATAGAAATGTACTTTTTTTGGGGGGGTGTACTTAAAAGAGAACTAAAGACCAATATGACTAATGAATATTGATGAAAAATTTATTTAAAAAATGCCAACAAAAAACCTAGAACAATATATCCCCCAAAATATTTATAAGTGGGGTGTTTCAACATTAGGAAAACAATTAACATCACTAACATTAACAACCCCAACAATTATTATTTCTCACTAAAGATAATCCCTCTTTGTGTGGCCTGGACTACATTTTCTTTCTTTTTTTAAGAAAAATTATTTTATTTAAGAAAACAGAATAAGGAAAGAAAAAACAGAAAAGGAATCTGAAACAAAAAAAAAAAGTCATGTGTCCAGCAGAACATCAACGAGGATTCAAAATATATGGATTCAAACTATATAACAAATTATCAGTTCAAGAAAATATATATATTTGCAGAAGAAATTATATTTATGAGTTTTGGACTATATTTTCTATTGGCTCCTCTTTAAGATTCTTTGCCATAATTCAGGGACCTTCAATCCTTTCTTTCTTCATTGGTTCTTCCCATTTCTCCCTGCCTTCAAATATGGTGATGTTTCCCCACTCTTAAGGGGGAAAAAAAGGCCAAAAATAAATCTATTCTGATGATCTTTCTTCCCCTAACCAGATCTTGACTAAATGAATATAAGTAATATCATAGGACAAGTAGATTGCATGGTAGATAGAACATGGACCCTGGAGTCAGGAAGATCAGAATTCATATCAAGCCTTAGATACCTACTACTAGCTAGTTGATCCTGGGCAAGCTACTTAACCTGGACTGCCTTAAAAAAAAAAAAAAAAAAAAAAAAAAAAAAAAAAAAAAAAATCACATCAGGAGCCTCTTTGAAGTTATGAAGACAGTAATCCAATGATGGTTTTTACATGGATAATCACACATGTATCTCAAGAAGACTTAATTTCTTTAATGAAATATTGTTAGACTGGATTCAGCATGATGCCCTCTTATCAGATGATGGCTGATGGTGATTGGAAATATAATCCCCAACCACCAGATTTTACTGTCTGAAGATAAAGGGAAAAAGTTAACAAGTGTCTCATGGTGGAAAGTTTCTTGTATTCACAATCAATATTTGTGGATAATACTGAGTATCAGCACATTTATTAAAAGCGAATAGTATTTATTTGCAATATGCTTTAAGCTTAAAAAATGAGTACTTTTTATACAGATATATTTCATCTGATTTTCTTCATTGGTTTCATGAAAACTTGTTAGGCAAAATGAATCAACAGTGACCATAGTGACATTGTTTTACAATAAAATTTTAGCCAAATCCTAGGCTTTGGCTATGATATGTTAATTACAGCATTGGAAAAATGTGAGAAATGCTGAAAAGTTGGGTTTCCAGAGTTTTGCAAGCTTTTAGGTACTGTGGGATAGAAGATAACACTGACCAAGAGGTTTTCAGAATGTGAGAGGTTAAGGAAGGTTAAGATTCCACACAATTAAGTGATCACTAGAAGCCTTGAGCAAACAAGGAAATGGGGGAGGGGGGGGAGGAGAAAGGGATTGGAAGACACAGGTGGATATCAGGCCAATCATAAAATCTTGTGGGTTTTGAGAAAACCACAAATTTAAGATAATAGTTGATCCATTCCAAACTAGTTAGAGTCAATGACCTGACCTTGACCAAATCACTACTGTGCTTATTTAACAAGCTAATTGAATATTAAACAACACACTCTATAAGAAAAGTTTTCCTTCATTTTTGAACATGGGCTGTATAATGAGGGAAGGGGAACATGTTTATATATATTTAGGAGAAATATGTAGCTGACGTATCAGAAAGAATGTAACCTGGAAGAAATTGGACCAATCTGTTCTTTGAAGGGAGGGACTGTGCCAAAATAGCAAATTTAAAGGTTCTCCTACTTCTGCACGAAATGTTAAGACAATTCTTAAGATTCTTCTTTAATAAATTTTCCTTGATACCTGATTTTCAGTGTCAGGAGTTTATTTCTACCAAAATGATGTTGATTGGTGCATCTTTTACAGAGAATGGATATACAATTAGTCAATTAAACAATAAATATTTATTAAGGACCTATATATGGGCCACTATTCTAAGTGCTAAGGATACAAAAAGGACAAGCTCTGCCTTGAAAAAGCTTACAGTCTAATGAAATTGGGGGAGATAAAACTTGCAAGTTACTAGTTACAAACAAACTTTCTGACAGGATAAGTAAAAGATAACCAAAAGAGAAGGTACTAAAATTAAGAGGGTTTGGAGAAAGATGAGATCTTAATTGGAACTTAAAGGAATCCAGGTAAGCAGGTTAAGATATCAAGTAAAGTTGAGGAAGCAGGACATTTCAGGCTTGGGGGACAGCCTGAGAGAATGCCCAGAGCCAAGAGACAAAGTACCTTATTTGTGGAAGAGGCAAAAGACGTGTCAATGAATTGAAAAGTATTTGGTGAAGCATTATAAAGGTGAAGTAGACAGGGTTTGGCAATAGAGTGGATATGAGGTATATCTGATACCCATATAACCACAATAAAAGGTGGAGTAAATCTGCTAATCTTCTTATAAACTTGGCCACCTAAGCCTAGGAGAAAACTTAAAACTTAATATTTTGAACATCTAAAAACTACTGGGCCATTGAGCTGATCTTGCATGTAGGCAACAGTGACATGATCAAACCCTGTCATTGAAGAAAGCATATTTGACATATTTATCAGATTAAAGATAACAATTTGCGGAAATATAATAAAGCATTTTTTTATTTAACATTTTCTGTGCTTGCCACAAGTTTCAAGAAAAGCAAGAACTGCATCATTTAGATTTTATCTTCTTGTTCAGTTGTTTCAAATCCTGTCTTGTGACCTTGTGAGCTTAGGGTTTTCTTAGCAAAGACCATTAATTTCCTTCTCCACTGTCAAAGAGAGGTTAAACGATTTGCCTAAGGTGACTCAGCTAAGAAGTTTTGGAGGCAGAATTTAAACTCAGGGTTTCTAAACTAAGCTTAGCCCTCTATCTATTGCACGATCCTTGCTGCCCCTTAAAATTTTATCTTCAGAATTTGTTATGACAGTTCAAGTAAGTATTTTCTCATGGAGCATTCATAAAATGACTTAAAAACTGAGGAAAAATGATTATGAGTTTTATAATTACCAACATTATGTATATATATATATATATATATATATATATATATATATATATATATATATATATATATATGCCTATACTAACAATTTAGATCTCTCAGCTGCCTCTTCTGGATAGGAAATTAGTTGAACAATGCAGCTTGAAATGATTAATAAATTCTTTTTTCCCCTGAGGCAATTGGAGTTAAGTGACTTGCCCAGGATGTGAACAGCCAGGAAGTATCAAGTGTCATATTTGAACTCAGGTCCTCCTGAGTTCAGGGCTGGTGCTCTATCCACTACACCACCTAGCTGCCCTGATTAATAAAATTTTGACAACACTCTCTTGTGTATGATAAGTGAAGTGAATCAAAAACTGTAGACCTGTTCCTATCACAGAACTCTGGTCCTATTCTCCCACCAAATAACCTCCCACCTCCCTGTGATTTGAAACAATCACTTAAGAACTTTTCCCAGAGGACTGGAGAACACTCATTTTGTCCTGCATTCATAGTCTTGTCCTGGGAAGCCATTCAGGCTCTAAAAATGATTGTACTGTAATCTACCTTCTTCTCTCCCTTCTCACTTATGATTTGTATATAAAATCTCTACCTTCCTGCAATAAAAATCTCTTGCTCAGGAGAACTTCCATTTTGCACATTGTATTCTTCATTCTGAAATAATTAAACTGCTACTTGATCTCTAAAACCTGTCTCTATACCTGCTTTGTGTGGCCCTGGCTATTCACAGCTTACAGACTACAATAATAAAATTCAGTACCAAAACCTAATTAAATACTAAGGTATTACCTCACAGATTGGCTCATGTGGAAGAAAAGGAAAATGATAAATGTGGAGGGGATGTGGGAAAATTGGGATACTCATGTATTGTTGGTGGAACTGTGAACTGATCCAATCATTCTGGAGAGCAACTGAACTGTGCCCAAGTGGATAGAAAACCGTGCATAATCTTTAACCCAGCAATACTACAAGGTCTGTACCTCAAAGAAAAAGGAAAAGAACAATGTACAAAAAAAATTGCAGTTTTTTTCCTAAAATCAGATTACTGCTTTTCTCATCAACTGGGAAATGGCTGAAGAAGTTAGGGTATATGATTGTGATAGAATACTATTGTGCTATGAAAAATGATGAAGAGGATGCTTTCAGGAAAAGCTGGAAAGATTAACATGAACTTTAATGTTCTAGGGTTTTTTGGGGGGAGGGGAAGGAGGAAAATGGCTGTGTTTTCTTTCCTAATGTGACTAATATCGAAATGTTTTGTGTGAGTATACATGTATAACCTATATCAAATTATTTCCTTTCTCAATGTAGGGGAGGGGTAGGAAAGAATCTGGAACTCAAAATTAAAAAAAAAAAAAGCAAATATTAATTTTGTTTACATGCTAATTGGGAAAAAATAAAATATTTGAAAAAACACAACTCCCTGATATATATTTTTTCATTATTACTATAGCATTACCTTGAGCTTATATAGCTCATCTTATCTACCAAGAACAAAAGGTTGCATAATACTAATGGTCATATTACCTTCATAACATTCCCAAAGGGCAGCCAATGAAAAACAACAAACAGGTTAAAATATTTATCCAAAAAGTCAGGAATCAAATTAGTGTTCCAGGTGAGACAAACCAAAAAATACAACCTAGTTTTTCTAATTCTAATCAGTGATTCCTCCATAGGTTGATAAACCTACAATAATCTTTAAAAGATTTCCTGGTTATTTAATAATTAACAATTATCTTATCTGATCAACGAATCCATCTATCTGACTAAAGGGTTGATGTAGTTTAATAAGTCTCTTATCAGGAACATAATACTGTATCACATTCTCTTTCCCAAGAAAGCAATGCCACAGAGTCCCTACTCTTTTTATTTTAAAAAAATTTTTTTAACTTTTTATCATGTGAGGTCTGGACATACAAGATGAGTTTAATTATGATTTAATTCATGTTTAATTACAACAAAAATCACTAAAATCCAATATCCAATCATATTAAGAAATATTAAAACAAAACAAAACTATGCATACAAAATGTGCACTTGATCCTAATTTACAAAGAATCAAAGTGAGAAAGTCCCAATTCCCAGGATTCAATCTGAATCTAATTTTTTATATTTTTAAAAATTTAACTATATATATCTTTTATTCTGTCATTTATATGTCATTAATTCTGTCCAGAAGTGGGTAGCACATTCCTTTGTTCTCTGTGATGATTAATCACTGTGTTAATCAGAAGGAAAAAAATTGGCTGTACAATGTTGTTTTTGTATAAATTATTCTGTTCTGCTCACTTCACTATGCATTAGTTGATACAAGTGTGCCCAGGTTTCTTTGACAACCTTTCTATAATTTCTTATAATGAAATAATATTCCATTCTATTTAGGTGGCATAATTTAGTCAATCATTTCACAACTGATGGGCATACTCTCAGTTCCTAGGTCTTTACCATTTCAAAGGGATGCTACAAATATTTTTGTACTTTCCTGTACTTTTCTTTTTCCCTGCACTCTCTTTATCTGGGTCAAAGGATATCTGGACTGGTTTCTTTGAATACATTTCAAATTATTTCTCATATCCATATATCTTTTACAAACACTGCAGCAGTATGCCTCTCTCTCCATAGTACTTACAAAAATTGTTATTTTCCTTTTTTAGGGCATCTTTGACAGTCAGATAGATGTGAAGTCTCCAAATTACTTTAATGTGCATTTCCTTAATTATTTATGATTTGGAGGATTTTTTTCCATTTGGTTATAAACAACTTGGATTTCTTTCTTTGAAAACTGCCTGTTTGGGGGCAGCTAGGTGGTGCAGTGGGTAGAGCACCAGCCCTGAATTCAGGAGGACCTGAATTCAAATCTGGTCTCAGACACGTAACACTTCTTAGCTGTGTGACCCTGGGCAAGTCACTTAACCCCACCCTCAGGGGGAAAAAAAAAAAGACATTGAAAACTGCCTGTTTATATCCTTTGACCAGTTGTCTATTAGGTAGTGTCTCTTTTTAAATTTTGTACCAGTTCTTTGTATAAAGGAAATGAAATCTTTATTAGCAAAATTTACTGCAAAGATTTCCCCTCCCTAGCAATTTTTCTAACTAACTATACTTCATTTGGGCAAAAACTTTTTGATTTTTTGTAATCAACATTTTCCATTTCATTCTCTTTGATCACCTTATTTATGAATTCTTCCCCTGTCCAAATCTGGAAAAAAAAATCTCCCCTATTATTTCTTGTTCACAATATAACCTTTTGTATCTAAGTTATAATATAAAGCAGGTAAACAGTGGTGCTGCAATGAATAGAGTACTGGGATAGGAAAACCTGAATAGTTAACTCCCCAGGCTTTTTGGGCTGTGTGACCTTGAACAAATCTATTTGCCTCAATTTCATTATCTATAAAATTAAAATAGCACTTACTTTCTAGGAATATTACGTAGATAATGAGATATTTACAAAGCACTTTGCATATGTTAAAGTGTTTTATAAAGGCTAACTATTGTTATTATTATTATAGTATCCATAAGGAGCTTGCTTTGCTATGTGTTATATAAGTGACAGATATAAATCTAATTTTTGCTAGACTACTTTCTACCTTTCTCAGCAGTCTTTGTTGAATGAGTTCTTACCCTAGGAATTGGGATTTCTGGGTTTCAAACAATTTTTCTGTTTATTTCTTTTTGTTATATATCTAATCTATTCTATTATTTGTTTTTATCAATACCAAGTATTTCTGATAATTGATGCTTTGTATTACAGTTTGTAATATGATACTATTAAACTAATTCTTTGCACTAAAAAAAAAAAAAAAAAAACCAACAAAAAAAACCCCAAACCCTTGAGATGTCTGGCCTTTCTGTTCCCCTAAATGAAGGGTCAACCATTATTTTTTTTCTGGTTCTAAATAATCTTTTGGTAGTTTCATTGGTATGACAATAATTTAGGTGTGGTTTAAAAAATTGTATTGGCTTCATCTACTTATAAGAAATTAATATTTCTCATTTCCACAAAATGTTTTGTAATATTTTATATTGTTTCTAAGTCTGTTTTAATAAATAGAAAATTAATATTTTCCTAAAAGGAAAGGCCTACTTTTATTTTCATAAAGGATGATTTGTGGTGTTTACATAGCTTCTGTGTATGTCTTGGTAAGTAAAAATTCCCTAGTATTTGATATATTTTATAAGTTAGAATTTCTTTGTCTTTTTGTTATCATACAGAAATGATGTGGAGTTATTTTATTATCCTATAACTTTGAAATTATTTAACTAATTTTGAATCTTCTTTGCAGCATGTTGACTGAGCAAGTGCTTCCAAACCTCTAGTGGAAGGGAAAAGACCTGCTAAAGCAGCATTCATTCCAATTATGGAGCTTAGGTTTTTGTCAAGTCTAAAATTTCTCTTTTAACTTCTTCCTATGGTCCTCAGTTGTGTCCTCTGGACCCGAGGATCATGCAGTAATCATGTTGATAAGAAAATATTTTAAAAATTGTTTAACGCATGGTAGATGTTTAATAAATGCTTATTCCATCTTCTCTCCTGCTTACCTGATTCTGCATCAGCCCATCTTCATAGGTTTCTCCACAATTGACTTTTTTGTGTCATTTACTACAATATTAGAGCATTCCAAATTATATTCCAATGACACAATTTGCTTCACCCTTCCTGACCTTACAGGCACCCCTTTAGTTTCTAGTTCTCTGTCACTACAAAAATAACTATTAGAGATATCTTTGTACCTGGATCCTTCTCCCCTTTCTTTGCCCTCTTTGAGCTACAGAACTAATAGCAGTATCTCTGTATCAAAGGAGATATGCAGAGTTGTGACATTTGGGGCATTGTTCCAAGTAGTTTTCTAGAGCAGCTGGCCCAATTCCCAGTTCCACCAACAGTGCAGTCTGTCCTCCCACTGTCTTTCTAACAACTGTCATCTTGCTTTTTTGTCACTTTGCCAATCAAGTGGATATGAGATGTTACTTTAGAATTGCCTTAATTTGTAGTTACTAGGACTTCTCTGAAAAAAAGCCTGTTTATATAGTTTGACCATTTCTTTACTGGGGAATGGCTCTTGTTCTTATAAGTTTGAATCTATTCCTTCCATATATTCTCTTCTGAAGACTCAACCTTTCCATTTCCTCCACTTATTCTTGGAGACAATGCCTCCTTTTTTTTTTCTGAGGCAATTGGGTTAAATGACTTGCTCAGGGTCATACAGCTAGTAAGTGTTAAGAGTCTGAGACCAAATTTGAACTCAGGTTCTCCTGACTTCAGGGCTGGTGCTCTATCTACTGCACCACCTAACTGCCTATTGGAGAGAATACTCTTAAGGATTCTCTCCACCTCAACTCACTGCTGGTCACCTTCCAGTTCGTCAATGTTCTTAAAATGTAACAGCGGAACCAAACATAATTCTCCAGAAGTGGTGTTCGAGGAGAGACCTTGCTTGTTTTGGATGTTAGGCCTGTATTCATATAGCCCCAAATCATTAGCCTTCCACATAACACTGTTAACTCAAAGCTGTTTCAAGTTTCCTCAATCCCTCAAATCACTTTCACAGGAAATTTGTCTAGCCATGCTTCCTCTTTTTCATACCTATACAAGTTTGATTTCTGAATCCAATTCAATGTACTTAAGGCAAATTTCACAGCATAAGCTATATTTTAAAAAAATAAATTTATCACTATTACTCAATTTGAATTTTAGCATAATTTAAGACCCAACGAATCCAGTTATTCTTATTTCTTAGGAATTACTTAGGACAAAGATGTGTCCTGTACTATTCATCTCTTAAATGTAAACCAAATGATTAAGGTGAAAAATGTGAATAGTTAAACAATCTTCATAATAGCTGCATTTCCCCAATCATTATATTCACTAATGAAAAAGGTTTTGAAAAAAAATTGCTTTGAGTGCCTGATTCCATCCATCTGGATATTCTCTCCACTCATGTCTTCTTTTTATATCATCTGGATACCATCCCTAGGGAATCTGAATGTGGACGTGGCCTGTCATGTCTTAAAAAAATCATCAGCAGGATGATTTCAGAGAGGCCTAGAGAGACTTCCCTGAATTGATGCTACGTGAAATGAACAGAACCAGGAGATCCATTATCCATGGCAACAAGATTATACGATGATCATTTCTGATAGACGCAGCTCTCTTCAACAATGAGATGATTAAAACCAATTCCGATTGTTCAGTAATGAAGAGAATCAGCTACACCCAGAGAGAGAACTATGGGAAATGAGCGTGGACCACAACATAGCATTTCCAATACTTTTGTTATTGTTTGCTTACATTTTTGTTTTTCTTCTCAGGTTTTTTTCCTTTCTTTCTAGATCCGATATTCTTGTGCAACAAGATAACTGTGTAACTAGGTATACATATATTGGATTTAACACATACTTTAAAAAAGTTAACATGTATTGGACTACCTGCCATCTAGGGGAGGGAGTAGGAGGAAGGAAGGGAAAAGTTGGAACAGAAAGTTTTGCAAGGCTCAGTTGAAAAATTGCCCAATGCATATGTTTTATAAATACAAAGCTATAATCTTCTATTAAAAAAAAAAACCAAGTCTACAAGTATTTATTAGGCACCTACTTACTATATGCTAAGCTAATCTCAATAACAAAAAGCATCAAATGATGATCATGAGCCTTCCTATGGGTTAGGCTGCTTTGTCATATGCCAGTCTGCTGAGCTTGGCAAAGCCTGCCAGAATTTGCATACCACTAGTTTGCCTTTGAGAACCCAAGGTCATATTCATCACACAGTGTGGGATTACTTAAATTAGAATTTTAGAGGAAGAGGAAATATTAATGTCTCCAATTTTACAAAGAGATGAAGAGAGGAATGAATAGATCTATCTACTGCTGAACCAATAAATACAAATTCTACTCCACAGTGCATTTCCATGTAACTTTACATTTACTCAACCCATGGGTTGTAAAATTATTGTTTCTGTGAAATGAAGAAAGTGGACTAAATGGTCTCCAAATTCCCCTCCAGCACTAACATTCCTTTTATATTTTGGAGTAGAACATATTTCTGAGGTTTTGATCTCTTAATGATATCTCCTACACATCTTCATTTTCAAATGTGCCTCTCATCCCCAAACTATACAGTAATCCATTCCTTGTAACAAAATCTAAAAAGAGAAGAAATAAAATTGGCAATATATCAACAGATTCTACTAATATAAGTAGATGATGTTTTACAACTACACCTTTCTAATGGAAGAAAAACACACTCTCATTTCCTTTCTGGACACAAGTTTCATTATTTCATTATTATAAGTTGAGTTTATTTTCATCCTCCTTCCCCCTTTATAACTTTATTATCATCATTTAGATTATTTTCCCAGTTATTTGTTTTACTATGTCTTAGTCTGCACAACTTTCTATATTTCTGTTAAGTCTTTCTACTTATTATTTTCTTACAGCATAATAAAATTTCATTATTTTTTGATCAGACATGTTCCAGTCAACTGGCATTCACCTGGTTTCTTCATTCTAAGTGTCACAAGTACCAATTAAGCAGAGTATTTTTCATCTAGTACAAAATTACACTGCTATATCCAACTTGTTTTTCTCTTCAGGTACATAACAAATTCAAAGCTGTCCTGCTAATTTCTGAGCTACTCTTTCCAGATTCCTGCTCTAAATATTTTGTGTATGCATGGAATCTAGCTTTCTTTCCTTGACCTACCTGGGGTATATATGTCTAGCAGAATCATTCCTGGATTGAGGGGTATGAAGAACAGGCTTTTTTAAAATTAAATTTTATTTTTAAAAATTATAAAGTATGTTTTTTCCCCCTCCTATCTTTCTATCTCCAGTAAAAATTCGAAAAGAAAAACAAAACCCACCTCACAAGTTCTTATAGGCAAAAAAATAAAAAAATAAAAAATAAAAATCCCATGTTTGGTTATGTCCAGAAATGTGTCTCAATCTGCATAGGTATCACTTCTCTGTGAGGATAGCATTCCTATCATTTCTCTTCACTGAAGTCCATTATTCTTTTCTTTTCTTTTTTTAAGGAGGCAACTGGGGCTAAGTGACTTGCCCAGGGTCACACAGCCAGGAAGTGTTAAGTGTCTGAGATCACATTTGAATTCAGGTCCTCCAGACTTCAGGGCTGGTACTTTTTATCCACTGAGCTACCTAGCTGCCCCAAAAGTCCATTATTCTAAGAAGGAAATTTAACTAAGGATTAAAAAAATAGTGTTGCACATAATCTATATACGCATGATAAGTTAACCTTTTTAATATTCAATTCAATAGGCATTTGCTTACTACATATCAGGCACTGTGCTAGGCAACTAGGGCAAAGCTGTCCCTGTCCTTAAGGAAAGGTTTACAAAATATTCTCAGACAACTACTAGGTCAAGCAGGTAGTACAAGTTATTTGTTTCTCCATGCAATTAGGGAGGAAACTAAGGCTTGGTGGGGTCAAGTGACCTACTAAATTATAGAGCTCAGACGTGAAGCTAGGTTCCTGTCTCCATATTACATACTTTCCCCTAAACCACAGATGCTTTAGTCTCTAGAGAATCACTTTTAATGGTTTAAACTCTTAGTTCCTCTCAAGAGTCCTTGAACTGTCTTATACAGAATATGCAGCATAGGAATGACTTAGCACAGAAGTGAGCTGACCACTAAGTTTTTCAAACCCAGTTCCCAATCTATTTACTCTCTTTTCTCTTTACACACAATGGTGAAAATTAACAATGTTTCTAATTGGCCTAACTCAGCCACAACTCCTAGTAGCTGGAGAAGGGTGACCACCATAACCTAGAAGATTTCTGTTGGGGGAGCAAGAGGCCAGGTAGGTGGAGAATTTGGGCTTCATAGTGAAGTAAGGTTTATTATAGAGCAAAATCACCTTGAAATGATGGGAGAGGAAAGGTTGAATAACATCTCAATTTCATTTCCATAATTAGCCTGCATTGAACAATAAACACACACTTGTAGAATAAGTTGCACTCTTATAGACACTTGGTATTCAGGTGGGAGCAGCATGAAAGATGACTTTTCCCTTCCACCTATAACTGGCAGCTGGAGTAGAATATAGGGGGAGCCAGAGCTGGCTATGAAATCTTTTCATTTCTAGTTTTTATACATCTCTGGGTCCTATGGAGTACAGAATTTTTGTGAAACTCTTGTGGCTCATAGTATTCAATGTAAATGTGTTTCTAGAGAAACAGAAGTCAATGTGCCACACAACCTTCAATAGATAGATCTATGACTTCATGGGTATGGCATTCTTTTCACTGATGCTTCACAGGGACCCATCTCCACTTCTCCACTCAGGACCATTCTTGTCCACAGGTTCCTCTAGCACTGCCACAGGTGAGTCAACATTCCTTTCTTTTGTCATCGAACTCAAGGGACATTCACTGGTTGTCTCTTGCTCTGGTCACAAGTCCATCTGCCTTAACCGTAAAATGAAGAAACTGGACTACATGATGATTGATGTGTCTTCCAGCTCTGACATTTTACAAGTCTATGACCTCTTAACAAATTACATTTAGGGAGTATTGTAAGGTGTACAAAATTATTTTCCTCTCAGCAGCTTTGTGAGGTGGCATTGCAATGAAAGTGGGATGGAGGGAAACAGACTCAGAGCCCACTGACTTACCCTACCTCACATAAAGGCCTCCATCTCAAGAGCTAGGACTTGAAAGTATGTCTCCTACTCTTTCTTTTTGTAATTGAAGTCTTTCAAGTTACACACTATTGAGAACACAAGGTTAACAACTCATTTAACCAAGAAATAGACTATCAATGTCCAAGAGCATTAAAAACCTGAAGGGAAAGCACACTAGTTATAAAATCAAAACACCTTTAACAAAGGGGTCCCCAGAATTCTCATCTGGCCTCAACCTAGGAAGTTCAAAAGGAGGTCTGTTGAATTGCACTAAAATTTAGCTCTTCAAACCACAGCATATCATGCCTCAGGAAATGCAGAAAAGGGCAGCTGGTAAAAGCAGACTGGTGATAACAGCACTGGTAACCTTGGCTTCTCTTGAGGCTAGATTGGTGCTGTCTAGGCCACCCCTTCTGGATACTTTTCTCCTGGGTTTCATGGCTCTGTTCTGGGAGTGGCTTTTGGTTTTGCTGACAATTGGGGTTAAGTGACTTGCCCAGGGTCACACAGCTAGGAAGTGTTAAGTGTCTGATGCCAGATTTAAACTGAGGTCCTCCTGATTCCAGGGCTGGGTGGCTCTATCCACTGTGCTATCCAGCTGCCCCAAGAATGGCTCTCTTCCAGCTTTTACAATGACCTACACACAAGCCTTGTTCCCTATCGGCAGCTATAATCCAGAGCTGTCCTGGATCCCTTCCTGCTTTTTCTCTTTTTGCACTCTCCTGTGATCTCATCTGTTCCCATGGATTCACAGAATCAAAGAACTTGAGTGATGGAAGGACAACAGGGTCATTACAGATCAGTCTCTACATGAAAGGAATTGGCACTACCATATTCTAGAGCAGTGGTCCTCAAATTTTTTAAACCAGGGGCCAGTTCACTGTCCCTCAGACTATTGGAGGGCCCAACTATAGTAAAAACAAAAACTCACACTCTGTGTCCGCCCCTCAGCCCATTTGCCATAACCTGGCGGGCCGCATAAACGTCCTCAGTGGCCACTGGCCCACGGGCAATAGTTTGAGAAACCCTGTTCTAGAGGTCTCCAAGAAGGGGGAGCCCATCATCCTCAGAAGCAGTTTATTCCCTCTCTGGGACAGTTCTAATTAGCAACAAGGTTTCCTTGATATCAAGCCTAAATTTGTAATCTGTTGTTCCCCTCCAACAACCCTTATCTCTCCTCCACATGACATATGTCCTTCAGACATATGAACATAGATATCAGAACCCCTTTGGTTGCTTCCTAAGGTAGGTGGTGCCTGAAACAAAGCACTGGGTCTGGAGTTAGGAAGATCTGAGTTAAAATGTGGTCTCAGAGACTTACTAGCTATGTGACCTGGCAAGTCACGTAGCATCTGTCTATCTCAGTTTCTTCAAGTGTAAAATGCAAATAATAATAGCACTCATCTTGCAGGGGTGTTGTGAAGATTAAATGAAATTAACTCCAAACCACTTAACACAGTGCTTGCCTCTTGTGAAATCCTGTGAAAATAGGAAATGAAGTTAGTCTTAAACAACCTGTTCTTGAAGCCAGGTTGATTTTCTGTGATTACTATTTCCATTTCTAGAAGTTCCCTACCAATCTCTTTAATGATCTGCTTTAGAATTCTCTGAAATTGAAATCAAGCTCACTGTTCCATACTTTGCAGACTCTATTTCCTTTTTTGTGGAAAATCACATTTGCCCTTCTCCAATCTTATGGCACCTCTCCTGTTTTCTATATAACCATTATTCAGAAGACTCCAAAATGAACCAGCCCTCTTCTCTCTTAAGTGCTAGTCCTCAATCTCCCATCTATCCTTGTCATTATTCTAATCAGATTCTAATTACAACCACCATATACCCTTAGCAACTGTCTCCAGGGCTATTTATTATAGAAGTTATGCTCCTTTCTCTCCAATTCCTCCTGCCCATGGCTGCTGATGGATAATCCTAAAGCACTGATCTCACCATGTCACTGCTTTGCTAAAGAAGCTTCAGTGACTCCCTAGAATAGAAAAGAATTCTTTAGAATAAAATACCAGCTGCTTTATGAGTTAAAAGTTCTTCACAATCTGGTTCCTGACTATCTTTCTAGGCTATTAGAAAGTTACCTATAACTCATTGTGCTCCTGTCCATCTAGGTCACTTGATCTTCTCCATACAATCTACTGTGCAGCCAAATTCTGTTTATTTCTAAGTTACACAATTTTGAAAATAAGTACAACTACATTCTTCTCATGTTACTTTAAAAAAGTAAAAAATAAAATCTAAAAAGCTTAGACATCATATCAAAGATCATAAGTGTGAAACTGAGGGTGTGTCAGTATTATAAAATATAATAAAAGCTACCTCCATTACTTTGCAGGCTTCCTCCCATCTGCATTATTCTCCCTCTTCCCCTTTCCCTTTTTTGAATCTCTCTTGCTCCCTTCCAGACTAAGCTCAAAGAGCACTTTCTTCAGACCTTTCCTGATTCACTCAGTGACTCTTCCCTTTACCTGATATCCCTGTTCCCCATTTCAGCATTCCCTGTCTATTCTACAGGTTGTCTATTTTCTCCACTGGCGGGATGTTGTAGGACTCCTCAGAAGCTTATGGAGAGCAAAGGCTGACTCATGTTTGAACTTGTATTGGCAGCATACAGCAGTGCCCCGTACCAAAGTAGGACCTTAATGATTATGACTAAGATATGAAAACTGGCCAGGAGAAAACTAGACAAAGTGGACACCAAACTCAAAAAGTGAGGCAATCTGGAGCCAATTTACCATAGGGACACAGACATTCACAAATAACTTTAATTTTCCTTATCACCTTGTTCAATTGAACAGACTTCATTTCATAGACCCGAGGGCCACAATTTTGGGTAGATCTTTTTGTTCTTTTTTGGACAATGAAATGTTTGCTGATGAGTCAAATTCAAAACAAGGGCAAAAGGATATCAAGGATACCAATTCAAATCTCTTTTTTTCTCATTTTTTTTGAAGCAATTGTAGTTAAGTGACTTGTTCAGGGTCACACAGCAAGTATTAAATGTCTGGGGCTATATTTTAACTCAGTTACTCACGCCTCCAGGCCCAGTGCTCTATTTATTGCACCATTTATATCTACCTTTTTAAAAACTCATGAGTAATAATGTATTTTATACAGTACAATAATTAATAATGATGGCTTTCAGTAAGGACAGGGATAAATTCTGCTTCTGTTTAAGAAGTCAGAGAAGCATGTTATCTATTAAACAATAGGCCCCTTGAAAAATCTTAGCAATTTCAAGTGTAAATTGGAATAAAATCACTTATCTAAACACAAGATTTTACCTTCATTAGATAAATAAAATTCTTATAAAAATATCAATAAAAAGTTTTTCAAAATTGTAGTTTATCTCAAGGTTGGCAAAACAAGTCATGAATTTGATAACTTGGCTGACTCTGAAGTAACATTTCTATGTAAACTGTTTCCTTGTTATAATAACATAGTAATAATACATTATCACAATCCAGTGGTGAGCAAATGTAAATGTGACTGGTCAACTTCCAAAACTTCTATCTAGGCTAGGGTTGGAACAGAAAAAATATACAATATCTAGAGATGAAGTGCTAATTATATGAATTTGGTATTTTTTTTAAACTTATCAAAATCGAAAATCAGACTTGGCACAAAAGTCGATGCCTGCTCTGTTAGCTCTTTTGATACAACCCTCTGAGGTAGGTGCTATTATTAACCCCATTCTACATATGAGGAAAGTGAGTCTGGGAGAAGTTCCCTCACTGGCCCTAAGTAGAATCAACAATGGCTGTTTAATTCGGATAACAGAAAGTGGATTTTGGAGCATTGTTGCTTAAATTACATTCTTTTCTTTGTAAATAACTGCTTGTGATTAAAGACACTAAAGCACATTTTAAACGCATCAAAAAACAAAACAAAACCATAACTTAAAAGCTCCTCACTTCCTGTGGGCTCAATCTTTCTCCAAAACATCAGATCTACAAAGGAACTAAGTCTTCCAAAAGTATCTTAACACTACTAGTATAGTCTTTAAAGTGTGGGTGGCTTTTTGTTACTTAACCACAGAAGGGAAGAATAAAATAACTTTGTAAGTACACTTCCTCTCTAAAGGCTGGATACTTCAATTTCCCTCCAGGGATAGGAGAACTCGTTCCCTAATTATCACTACAAGATTCTGGAACCCAGAACACGTAAAACAGGATCGGGACCCAAAAATCAGTGGCTTCTGCCTGCAGGGAAGGAGCTGAGTCATTAACCATGAAACCCAACGCAGTCCCCCGGGAGGCCAAGCTCGGCCCCGAGGGTGGAGCCCAGAGAGAAGTCGAGGGAGGCAGATTGGTATGCAACAATAACCCAGCGCAGTTTGAATTCAATAACAATGTAGCGAAGATAAAGAGTCGGGTAAAGGGATGTCCCAGAGTGGGATGTGCTCCCCCCTTCTGGTCCGGGCTGCTCCACAAAAGGAACAGTGTTTCCGCGGGGGAGTGTGAGAATTATCCCGACTCCGAGATGCCCCATCCCCAACCCTCCGCTTAGGAAGTTGCTTAGGGAGTTCCAGGGGAAGGGGATCAAAGACCAGCTCTGCCCTCATTGGGGTGGGGATCGGAAGCGAGCAGGCAGGACCGCAGGAGCATCTAGTCTCCGTTCAGGAGTCACTTTAAATAGAGGTTTTATTGAAACCTCTATTTCCCTTAAGTTTCTGAAAGTTCTGGCTACGGAATAGACGCAAGGGATGCTGAAATGAGGGGAAGGGAAAGGGGACAAGCATTTATTAAGCATTTGCTGTGTGCCAGGCACTTTACAAAAATTGTCTCGTTTAGGGAAGACAAATAAGCCAAGGAGAGAGAAATGAAAGGGAAGTGAACAAACATTTATTAGTCACCTACTGTTACCAGGCACCGCGCTTAAGAGCTTTCCAAAAGATACCCTTTATGGAAGAGAGAAATGAAGGGAAGCAGCGACATTAGGCTGGGGGGGGAAGGGAGAACACGATGTGAAGGAAGATAGCGACACGAAGCGGGGGGAGGGCGCGACATGATGCTGGGGGCAGCGACATCAGGTGGGGAGAGCGACCTGAAGCTGGGGGGGCGGACATGAGGGGGCAGCGACGTGAGGCGGGGGAGGGGGAGAAGTAGAGATGAGGCGGGGCTGGAGGAGGCCAAAGCTCTGGTCCCTCCTGCCCGCTTTGTCGCCGCAAGCCCGCAGCCCCTCCGCCGCCCGCCCGGCAGAGCCGCTCGCCGGCCCCCTCACCTTTGATGCCGGCCATGGCGGCGCCGACGCCCCGAGAGCCTCCACGCAGTCGCCACACAACCAGACAGACAACAACCGGAAGTGCCCAACACAGCACTTCCGCCGGTCGGGTGGGAGAGAGCGGTGGGACGCGATGACGTCAGAACACCGTGCTCCGCCTCGAGCTCGCCCTCTCCTCCCTGCTTTAACATTGTGATTGGACAGCCAATATAGGGTCCCGCCTCTGGACCCTCCCTTCACTCCTCCCTGTCTCTGGCTCTGCACCTGTTATTAAAGGGGCCGCGGAAAAGCTAGTTCCTTCTCGCACTCTCACGCCAAGTCCGGAATCCGGGAGGCTCGTCCTGCCCTCCAGGGTTTATGCGTGGGCGGTCAGTTTGTCCGCCTGGAGCAGCACTACTCACTGGGCTCCTTCACATCCCTCCATTCCCACGTCCGTCCTTTCCTTCCCCCATGCCCCGGGAAAGTCCAGCTTTTGTAGTAGGAAGACTTGGGTTGCAAGTGCCCCCTTGATACTTAATGTCTGCATGACTCCTAGTGGTCACTTCCCTTCTCTGGCCCTCATTTTCTTCATCGAGACAGGATAGAGTGCTGGACTTGACGTTAGAAGACTTCAGTTCCAAGCCAGCCTCAGACACTGGCTAGATGAATGACCCAGGACAGGACAAATCTTTTAATTGCTCTGTGCCTCAATTTCCTCATCTGTAAAATGGTATGATAAATGTCACCTGCCTCCTGGAATTGCGCAGATCTTGTGAGATAACATCTTATGCAACATATTTTGCTTTGCAAAACGTTAAAATACCATGCACATGCTAGTTTTTATTTAAAATGAATATATATATATATATATATATATATATATATATATATATATATATATATATATATATATATATATATGTACACTCAAATTTCAAAGTCCTTTTCAATTGTTTTAATGCTTTTTAAAACCTGATGTGCATAACCTTTTTTTGTGTGTAATAGTTCCCTTTAGTCTGATAATGCCTATACACCCCTCCTCAGAATCATGTTTTTTTAATTTTTAAAAATTGTTTTTATTTTTTATTTTTTAAAATTAATTTTATAAATATAACATTTTTTGACAGTACATATGCATAGGTAATTTTTTTTTTACATTATCCCTTGCACTCCCTTCTGTTCCGAATTTTCCCCTCCTCCCCTCCACCCCCTCCCCTAGACGGCAGGCAATCCCATACATATTAAATATGTTATAGTATATCCTAGATACAATATATGTGTGCAGAACCGATTTTTGTTGTTGTTGTTGTTGTTGCTAAGGAAGAAATGGATTCAGAAGGTAAAAATAACCTGGGAAGAAAAACAAAAATGCAAACAGTTTACACTCATTTCCCAGTATTCCTTCTCTGGTGCAGCTGAGAATCATGTTTTTTAAATGCATAAATAAAATACATAGAATTCCAGAAGAAATCAATTACATTGAAATACTGTTATCGAAACATTAAAAAAAATACAGACTCCAAGTTAAGACCCTCTACCCAATTAACTGGCTCCTAGAAAAGGAAAGCATTCTAAAAGGTAAAGAGGGGAAAGTAGTACCTTCTAGAATGCATGGGGAAAGAGATCAACCAACAAGCATAAGGTCATACCATGTGTCAGGTACCATGTAATATTGAGGTTCATAGTGCAACAGGAGCTCATGGAGTAAGCTTGGATTTGTTGCTCTTGATGGGCTGTATGGAGCTTTTGCAGATGTTTCCTGCTTGTCAGTCCACATACTTACTGAGGAGAGCCTATTTCTGACCAGGGATGCTTCCGGGGCTTTGCAATGGGTAATGAAAAATTCTCTAATTGTCTGCTAAACTAAAATTCAAGATGTCTGCTAAAGCAATATTGTTCCTCCTTTTCTTTTAGCTTTGAACCATCGTGACTGTGGTGAGCTGCCTCTCAAGAGTCTAGTGAGAAAGAGTCAGCTAGCCTGACTACTATGTATCCCTGAACATACAGAAGCTTCTGTTTCTTTGTGTTTATTCTTTCCTTATTTCAAGTAAATTAGTATCCAAATAAGAATTGTTAAGAAGTTTGGGCAATTCTGAAAGGACTGGTGATCGTGATAGTAGCTGTCATCAGAGGTGAAGGGTTAATAGCTAAGGGATCCACATCAAAAATGTAGAGCCACACTGAGTTAAATAAACCATGGGGAGACACAATAGAGAAAAAGCATCTTGAAGGAAAATGACCCTCTGTGGCAGAGATATGGATAAGAACTCAGATTCTGTTTGAATGGTTTGCCTAATGGAGAGCAAAAGCCTAAGGAAGCTCTGTGAGGACTCTACAAAGAGTGAAATGGATTTCTAGTACCAGGAGTTATAAGATATCACCTTGCCATATTTTTTGCTTCACTGCAATTATATAATTCAGGAAAGGAAAAGGAGCACTATGATAGACAGGAGGAGAACCAGTAGAAAGTAGATTCAGGGCAGTCAAGATAGGAATAAAGTATGAGAAGAGTTTCAGAGAGGTCAAGGAAGATGAGGACTGGGAAATGGCATTAAGTTTAGCAATGAAGTTGCTTTTGTATCAGAGACTAAGACTTTGGAAGGAAGAGTTCTGATATATTTTACACTTATTTTCACTTTCTAGCTCATTGTTCACCCCAAGTGAAACTGGAAGTTAAGCTTGAGATGCATATTGGTGAGAAGTGGAGGCAGTGACTGTGGAGAACTCTTTCTAGGTCTAAAGAGAAGAGGAAAGATAAAGGCAGTTTCAATGGCTAACAGCTGGGTCATCATGCTGTCTTTACTTATGAAGTCTTGCCACTGGACCCAGCTGGCTCTGAAGAAGAGTAAGGTTGATGAGTTTGCACAGCCCTGTCTCATTTAAATCTACTTCACTTGGAAGTCAAGACATCAATTTCTTAACACCATTGGTCCTTTCTGAGAATGAAGGACAAACAACAATAACAGCAGCATCTGGTGACAGATTTTTAAAACTGAGGGTACCTTGTCTGCATAGAATTCTCAGCATGATTGGGAAAAGGTCTTATCCTGGATTTTCTAAGGATGTACCAAGAAGTTCAAGGTTTATGGCATGTTCTTGCTAGGCTGGAAAAACTTTTTGCACCTGGTAATGGACTGAATGTATTGGCTAAGAACCAGTTTCACTAAGTTGGAGGCAGAGTCACCTTTTCTTGGCTATAGCAACTGTCACAGACTATCAATTGAGTAGCAAAGGGGTTATGAGAAGAATTGCTGAAGGAATCCTGGCTCCCGGAAGTTCTGAAATGGAGGCCAGAGATAAAAGCAGTGGATAGGGAAAGGCCAGAGATAAAGAGACTACTTAATAGGCAAATTCCTACAGGATATGGAAAGGAGAGGAGAGGAGAGGAATTTCAAAGAGATGGCTACCTCTTTCTCTAAGGCTGCAAGGAGGAGAAGACTCATGTAGAGATAGATGAGGTTTGAGGCAAGGAAAAGGAAGCTAGTTTATCAGCAGATGATCTTGATCTTTTCAGCAAAACAGCATTACCTGCTAAGAGGAAGGATAGAAGGGATGGGTGATTAGAAGTTCAGGATTGTTGCTTGAAGTGTGATAGTCAACCAAAGCTGAAATAAGGGTTGCTATGCAGTAAGGAAGGCCAGTAATAGGTAGACCCAGGCATTATAGTTTTGTGAGCTCTGTTACCCACAGGCAATGAATGACTTTAAGAACCAGAGCACAGAAGGTGGAGGCTAGAGGTGACTCAAAGTTGTGGAATGACAAAATATGAACAGTGGGGACAAAGATCAATAGTGTATAAGAATGCAAGACTATGAAGAAAGGAAAGTGAAACTAGAGTAGAAGACACAGTGTAGGAGAAAAGAGAGAAACCAGAGTCTATGGTGAGAATGAAGATCAGGTTTAATAGCAGGAATATCAGATGATTTGGGATCTATTCCTTTTTCAAAATTCAATATTATTTTCAAGTATACTTTCTCTTCTTCCCATTTCTCCCTCTCAACCATAGTAAAGTCAGACAAATCCCTTTATTGGTCACATTCAAGAGGGATCCCCAAAACTGAAAATCCTTAAAGGAGAAAACCTCCTTCAACTCTGCCTTTGGGAGGGGATTCCACCCCAAGCACAGTTTCATCTTTGTTATCTGGGTGGGGTTGGCTCAGTCCGGAAACCCATAGAATTCAACTCAAATTCTAACCCTAGCTGAAATTCAGGGAGGAGCCAACCTGGGACTTATAGCCAAAACCCCCTATTATAAAAGAGCCAACTAAAACTGTCTCTTTGCAGAGGTTCCAAACATGGCAGCCTTATGGTTGGCATACCAAGGGTCTCTGCCCACTAGAATACTGTTTCCAGTGCCCTCCTCTCTTTATCCTTATCTATTTCCTTAACTAGACTTTAAACAGATTTTAACCCTATTTCCAATCCCCATAATAAACCTCTTTTCGGGTCTGTAAATTCCTTTACAGAGAACTGCTTGTACTGCCACTAGACCTCATTTAACTCTCTACCCTTGGGCCAAATTCTGAAGGGTTACAGGGGAACTCTATTTGACTCCCAGAACTCTAAACCTGCCACTAGACCTTATTTAACTGCCTGACCACTAGAAAATAATATGAGTTCTTCCCTCTCTATTTGGAGGAGGACAGTATGTTTCATCATGAATTTTTTGAAATCATGATTAGTCACTATGTTGAGCAGAGTTTCAGAGTCTTTCCAAAATGTTTGTACTTACAATATATAATGACAAGTTGCCACTGAATAAAGTATTCCCTTGGTTCTAGTCATTTCACTCTGCATCAGTTCAAACAGCTCTTCTAAGGATTCTCTGAAACCATCCTCTTTATAATTTGTTATAGCACAATAGTGTTCATATATCATATTTTTTCATTATACAATGAAGGGTACTCTTTCAGTTTCCAATTCCTTGCTACTGTGGTGATTCCAGTTCTTCCAAAGTGTAAAAAGGCAAATGAAGTGCTATAATGGAAAATAATCAATGCTCAAACTATATAATACTTGGGGGTCATCCCTTTCATTCAGATACAGGGACCTACTTTACTTTTCTCTGGATTTGACTTACTCCTCAACCTGTTGTTACATTAGTAGGTCTAAGTCTCCAGTGAGTGACCATTTACCACCACAATACTGGAACATTCAACTCTTTCAACATCCTCGGAGTGACACTTGAGAAATATACTTCTCCTACTTATAATTCTGCTTCTTGAACATCTTTCCATTTTTTCCTTCCTTCCTTCCTTCCTTCCTTCCTTCCTTCCTTCCTTCCTTCCTTCCTTCCTTCCTTCCTTCCTTCCTTCCTTCCTTCCTTCCTTCCTTCCTTCCTTCCTTCCTTCCTTCCTTCCTTCCTTCCTTCCTTCCTTCCTTCCTTCCTTCCTTCCTTCCTTCCTTCCTTCCTTCCTTCTTCCTTTTTCCTTCCTTCCTTCTTCCTTTCTTCAATGCCTTATCTCACCCAGACAGGGGGTAGGGCAGTGATTCTTGCACTCAATATCATTGATCAATAAAGAAGCTTTAACATGTTCTGTTTCCAACCTGGGCTAGCTTGAGTCTTCTTAAATAGCCTGGTGGTCCCCTACTCCTATAGACTCACCATATTGATATTGTACTTAATGCCGACACTGGACCAGATTTAGCCCTATTGCATTTCAGGACTCTCAAACTCAAGCAATCCAGCAGATTCAGCCTCCCCAGTAGCTGGGATGATGCTATGTCAGGCCCAATATATTTCTGGCTAAACAACCTGCCATTCATAGTAATGACATTTTAAAATTTGAAACATAACTAGTTACTTAATAATAATGCAAAAATAGTAATATAATAGATACTAAAATATTAAGGAAAAATATAAATACATTACAATATGCATATAAACCTAGATTACAGCTTTTCACAGATGTACTCAGTAACTGTGGTGAAAAGTTGGCATATTTAAAAAGAATCTTCCAAGGAAACACAGAAAGGGAAAAAAAAAACTCATGGGTGCAGTTTTGGAGCATGGGCTGGAATGTTTTGTTTTCTCTGCTTATTGCAGTCAGTAATTCACTCAACTACTTGTTGCTTCATCTGCTGATTGTAGTTAGTAATTCACTCATCTACTTGCTGCTTCATCCAATCAAAAGGGAGCTCAAAGACCTCTCAGAAATGGCAGCAGAGACCAGATATTTATTATTGCTCTTCTGCAACTTTAGGTGGTGTTAGAAGGAAATATCACTGGAGATCTTGGTAAATAAAATCAACTGTAATCAATCAGGAATCATTCAAATGAAGCCTTTTTTTCAATTGATTGCTTCTAACTGCCTTAACCCCAGCACTCCAATCCATACCACAAATCATTTTCTCTCTGAAAATGTACCAAATCCTACCTAAAATCTGTATTTCTTCATATACATATCGCAGGAGTGTATAGGAAAAATTTTACTTTTTCTTTAAGCATTAACTTTCTAAATGTTGATCCATAGGGGCAGCTAGGTGGCACAGTGGATAGAGTACCAGCCCTGAAGTCAGGAGGGTCTGACCCTGGGAATGTCACTTAATCCCAATCACCTCAGCAAAAATAAATAAATAAATAAATGTTTGTCCATTATATATTTTAACATTAACATTTAACATTTAATATCTCTCTGGAGGTAGATAGCATTTTTCATTTTAAATTCAGAATTGTCTTGGATCATTCTGTTATTGAGAATAGTTAAATCATTCCCAGTTGATCATTATAACAATAGTCCTGTTAATGTGTACACTTTACTTTGCATCAATTTAGGTATGTCTTTCCAGGTTTTTCTCAATCCATCACAATCATGGATCAGAACCTATTCAGTCATTCCTCAATTATTGGGCATTCTCTCAATTTCTAATTCTATGCTACCACAAAAAGTTTTGGTATAAATATTTTTATACATATATATTGTTTTCTTTTCCCCAAAAATCTCTTTGGATACAGATCTAATAATGATATTGCTGAATCAAAGGATGTGTGTGTGTGTGTGTGTGTGTGTGTGTGTGTATGTATATATATATATATAGTTTTATAGTCCTTTGGGCATAGTTCTAAATTATTCTCCAGAATCGTTGAATCAATTCACAATAGAGTACCTATTTTTCTACAACTTCTCCAGTATTTGTCATGTTAGCCAACATGATAAATATGAAGTGGTATCGCAGACTTGTTTTAATTTGCATTTCAACTAATCAATACTGATTTAGAGCATTTTTATATTATTATCGATAGTGTTGATTTATTCTTCTGCAAACTGTTCATATCTTTTGACCCTTGATCATTTGGGGAATGTCTCTCCCTTTTTTTTTTTTTTTTTGGTAATATAAAGTCAGCTCAATTCTCTATCTATTTGATAAATAAGATCTTTATCAGAGAAACTGGATATAAAATTCATTCCAGGTTTTCTACTTTCTTCTAATTTTGACTGCATTATTTTTGTCTCTGCTAAAACTCTTTGATTTCATGTAGTCAAAATCATCCATTTTACTTCCCCTGATCCTGTCTGTCTTGGTTGGTCACAAACACTTCCCCTATCTGTAGTTCTGACACTTCCCTAATTTGCTTATGATATTACATGTTTGTGTGTAAATTATGTATCCATTTTAAACTTACTTTGATATACAATGTGAGATGAGATGTTGATCTCTGTCCAGTGTTTGCCATATTGTTTTCCCAGCTTTCCTAGAAAATATTTTTTGTCAAATAGTGAATTTTGCCTCTCAAGCTTGGGTCTTTAGATTTATCAAACACATTATAGAGGACATTTTCTTCTGTATATTGTATACTTAATTGATTCCATTGATCCAACACTATTTTTTAGCCAGCAGCAGCTTGTTTTGATGATTATTACTTTCTAATATAATTTGAAATCTAGTATTGCTAGGTGAACTTCTTTAATAATTTTTTTCACTGATTCCCTTGATATTCTTGATCTTTTATGCTTCTGGATGAATTATTTTTTTCTTGCTATATAAAATAGTTCAGGATGCACTGAATAAGCAAACTAATTTAAATAAAATTGTCATTGTTATTATATTGGCTTGATCTACCTATGAGCAATGACTATTTTTCTAATTGTTTAGATCTATTTTTATTTGGATAAAAAGTGCTTTGTAATTGGGTTCATATAGTTCCTAGGTCTATCTTGGCAGGTAGAGTCTCAAGCATTTTATATTGTCTGTAATTATTTTAAGTGGAATTTATCTATCTCTTTCTGCTGGATTTTGTTGGCAATATATGGAAATGTTGATGATTTGTGTGGATTTATTTTACATCCTGCAACTTTGCTAATGTTGTTAGTTATTTCAACTTTTTTTTAGTTGATTCTCTAGAGTTTTACAAGAATACCATCATGGTCTGCAAGGAGTTAAAATTTGTTTCCTTGATTCTTATTCTTTAAATTTCTTTATCTTTATTTCTTAAATCTAGATAACCATTAGTTTATCTATTTTTTTATTATTCTCTCCCTTCCCAAATCAGTTTCTAATTGTACTTGTTAGTTCAATGGGTTTTGTTTGGTTTTTTTTTTTCACTTTGCTAATCTCTCTTTGCTTTTCCAGGATTTCTCTTTCAGTATTTAGTAGAGAATTTTTTTATTTCTTCTTTTTCTATTTTGTTTTAGTTGCATGCCCAATTCATTGATCTACTCTTTCTTTTTTTTAATTGATTTTGTTGATTTACAACTTTGGTATTGCAATACCAGAGAAATTGAGGCAAGATAGAGATTGTTTTTAATCTTTTAATGTGGAGAGTTTAGGGTAGCCGACAGGATGGGACTTGTGTCCAAAATCATTCTAGCCAGAGGAACTGAGAAAGGGAACTTCTCAGTTCCCTTTTTTAGCTAATTAGCTAGGATACAGAAGCCAAGAATGCAATTAGTCTAACATTTTGTAACGTTTATCTTTACTTCAGAGAGAGAACGAGAGAAAGGAGTTAACTTGGTATTTACAGCTTTGGATTGAGGTTCAGGCCCTCCTCAGATAAGGGAGGAGGATCATTCTTGGATAGATATGGACTATGTTAGATTTTTTAGGCAGGAGGTGAGATAATTCTATTCCAAGGTAGTTTTGGACAAGAATCGAGTCAGAGTGGCGGTCATCTGGATATTGTTTTTCTTTTCTATCCTTCAATGGTATATAAAACTCAATTTCCACTTCTAATGGCAAGGAAGTGGAGGGCAGCACCCAACAATATCTCAAAAATTTTGGTCCACTGTGTCATTGTTATTATCTATAATAGAATTGATTGTTTCTATGATTTATTCTTTGATCCACTCTCTAGTTTACAATTAATTTTTGATCTAGTCTCCCATGATCTTTTACTCAATGTAATTTTTATTACATTATAGTCCTCAAAATGGAGCATTTAGCATCTTTGCTTTTCTGCATTTATTTGTGAAGTTTTTGTGCCTGTGAAGTTTCCATGTACTGAAAAAAACACTCAATTTTCTCTAGGTTTATAATATCTAAATTTTCTAAAATTTTATTCATCTCCTTATTATCTTTCTTATTTACATTATGTTTTGATTTATCTAATCCTAAGAGGGAAAAATTGAAGTCCCTACTAGTATAGTCTATTAGAATAGACAGTATTAGAATCTGGATGTTTGCCATTATTTAATGCCCATATATTTAATACTGATATTACTTCACTGTCTATGGTACCTTTTAACAAAGACAAATATATAGGGCTATTTTTGCTTTTGCTTTATCTGATGATCATGACAACTAATCCTGTCTTTTTTAGCCTCAATTTAAGCATAATAGAGTCTGCTTGAGCTCTGTGTGTTTTTCTATTTCAAGTGTGTTTCTCATGCACATATTGTTGGATGTTGGATTCTAGTCTTTAACACATTCTGCTATCTGCTTCTGTTTAATGGGCAAATTCATTCCATTCATATTAACAGTTATGATTACTAATTCATTTCCCCTCCACCCTATTTTCTTCCTTTATACTTCTCTTATTTTATCTTATCCATCCTCTTAAATTTGTTTTCCTTTTGACTCTTCTCTCTTTTAATCTACCTTCCTGTTTATTGCACTTCTCCAGCCCCCCTCCTCTTACCTCCTTCCTCTCTTACTTCCCTCTTGGTTAAAATAGATTTCCCTATCCAACTATATATGTATGTTTATATATTCTTCCCTTTTGAAGCAGTTTAGATGGAAATGAGGTTCAAGTGTTAGTCATCTCCCTTCCCCCTTTGGTGTAAAAGCTCTTCCTTGTATGCTTCTTTTATGTGAGATAATTTTCCTTCTTCTTCCTCTGCCTTCCCTTTTTTTTCCTGACTCAATCCTGCTTTCTCATTTCTCCATTTTTTAGTTGTTGTGATCATTGCTACATAACTGACTCACATTCACGAACTCTTTTCTTTGTAAATACTTAATTGCCTTAGTAATGACAAAATTCTACATACAACTGTCTCAGAATACATGTAAACTGCTTGTATTCAGGGTCAAAAGACTGATATCTAAGTCTACATAATGCTACTCGAAACCTATGTGACTGGGAGGAGTCAGTCACTCTTTCTGTTTCTTCATCTGTAGAATGAGGGGCTGTTCTAGGTGACTTTTCAATTCTAGATTAGGATCCTGAGACAGGCTAACCCCTGAGATTCTAATTGACTCGAGAAGCCCTCATACCCTATCAGCCAGGTGATGCTGGAAGACCACTGTTTGGGTGCGTTATACAGGGCATTCGTTCAGTTCTAGGTAAGACCAGATACTTCTGATAGTCCTTCCAGCTCTGAGATTGTGACCTCCACTTCCATTTGTTGTTGCCACTTTCTACCCAAGCCTTTCCTCTTCCAGTGCTTAGGTGGCTCCTTTGTTATTTTGTATCTTATTTATGGAGAGATACAGTATGTATCTAGTACACACACAATCTATGTAGTTGTTTGTGAACTATACAATGTGTATTTATTTATATATACACACATATACTATATATGCTACAATGTGTATTATATACACACTATATGCGCCACAATGTGTATTGTATACATACTATATATGCTACAATGTGTATTATATACATACTATATGCGCCACAATGTGTATTATATACATACTATATGCGCCACAATGTGTATTGTATGCATACTATATGTGCCACATGTGTATTGTATGCATACGATATGCGCCACATGTGTATTGTATGCATACTATATGCGCCACATGTGTATTGTATGCATACGATATGCGCCACAATGTGTATTTTATATATACTATATATGCTAATAAAGGCAGTCCCAAAATTTTAATTTAGTTTTAAGCTTTAATATACTTTAATAGATATAATATATAATATATTATAAAATATTATACAATATATTATTAATATATTTGATATATGTATTGTTTATCTATCGATTATATGCAATACAATAATTTATTATATTAGACTATATGTCATAGTCTAATATAAAATAATTCTATTATATAAATTTACCGATCATTATTAAGTATTAAATTTTGATAGTTCAAAGATGTACTGACTTTTGAGACCACTTATTAACATACACGTTGTCTTTCCTCCACATTTATCTTTATATGTATGTATGTTTATATATATTTTTATATTTATATATATAAAATATATTTATATATATTTTTAAACACATTTACATATGTTTATATGGAGTGCCTGCACGGAGTGGGCATTAATAAGGCGGGTACCTATGCTGCAGTGGTCCAAGTGCTTAAAGGATCTGAGTTCAAATACTGCCTCCGACACTAATGGTGGGATCCTGGGCAGGTCGGCTAATCACCCCTTGCCTCAGTTTCCCCGTCTGTGAAATGAAGAATTGCCCCCGAATTTTCCAGACTTGTACCGAAGGCGCTTTGCAGAGTTCTAGAAACGCTAGCTGTATTATTAGTATTATTTGTAGAATGAGGTAATATTAGCGGCCTCCCCTCCCAAGCGCCGTCTCTATTGAGACAAGCTATTGTTGCTACGTAAGTGCTTGTGCGTACTAGGAGGGATGGATACACAGACGGGAGAAAGGGGCGGGGGAGGAAGAAGGGAAGCTTTGCTAGTCCGGGAGAGTCCCGGAAAAGGGGGCTGTGGTCTTTTCGTTCCTCCGCTCCGCCAGCCCGAGCAGCTCCGTGGGGGGTAGTGCTAGGCCGAGGGAGATGGAGGGGGAGGGATGTATGGAGAGTGAAGGGACAGGGTGATGAACGCGACTGCTCCCCAAGGCGCCTGCGCAACTGCCCTTGGGCCCGCGCTGGGGCGGAGATCTCCGGCTGGGTCGGGTTCTTCTCGAACGCTGGCGGCGGCGGGCGGGCCCAGCGCGGGGCGGGGAGTAGGCGGGGCGTGAGGCAGAAGCAGCCAATCAGAGGCCGATACGTGGCACCGCCCCAGTGTCGCAGCAAACGGGACCGAAGCGAGCGTCGCGAGCTTCCTCCGCCTCCCGCCGCAGTCCGTCTGCTGCACCATTCTAGAACGTCTGCGACTTCGGAACGACGGCCTTCGTTGAGCTCCTTCCACCACTCCCCGCTAAGTCTCTGCGCTAGTCCGCCGGCCACCCGCCCCCCGCGCGCCGGCTCCATGGCGCCCGCAGCCCCGGCCCCGCTCTGGGGGGGCCGTCGCTGCCTGCCCCTGCTCTGCGCACTCCTCGTGCTGTTGCTACTGCCGCGGCCCAGCCCCGCCCTCGCCTGGGACCAGTCCGGTGAGGCCCCTGCTCCAACCCCCTCCCCTTCTCCAAGGTACCCCCCACGCTCCCCTCTGGAGGAGTCCTCCCCTCGGCTCTCCCTGGAGGAGCCCCCGCCATCCTCCTCTTCTCGAAGACTCCTTTTCCTCACCCCCCCTCTTCTCCAGCTCTCCATCACCCTTCTCTCCCCATCTCCTTATGGAAGGAGCGCATCACTCTCCTGAGACCTTTCGTCATCCCCTCTCCTCAGGAGCCTCCATCTCTCCTCTCCAGGCTCCCTTCCATCATCCCCTTTCCCAACGAGACCCCCTGTCACTCCCTCCTCCTCTCGAAGCCCATTCACCTGCCCTCCTTCTGAGACTTTCCTACCGACCTCCTCTACTGTCCATCTCCCTCCCCCTTCTCTCTCCCCTCCCCTCCTCCCCATCCTCCTTGCTGTCATCCCCCTCCACAGTCTGATTCCCCTCTCTCCATCCTCCCTGACATCACCTCCTCCCCCCATCCGTTCCCGGCCCCCTTCCTTTGCTTCTTCATGCTCCTCTCCTTCTTCCCCCTCCAGTGTCATTCCTCCCCCCCCTGCTCTTTCCATCCCCTGCCACCATCCCCATTCCTTCTTTTTGAGGCCCCCTCCCCTGTGGCTGCAGCCATCCATCCCTCCCTTTGCCCCTCCTTTCTAATCCCCGCCCCCCTGCTCCTCTTCCCCCCTCCCACACTGCGGGTGAGGTGGGGGTGGGGTCTGGTCCTCTGTTGCCATAATGCGTATTATTCAGCTCCTCCATGTTTCTGCTTCACCCTTCCCTCTCTGCTTCCCTAGTAGCCTGCGAGCCACCCAGGGCTTCTTCTAGTCCTGGCTTTCTTCCCCTTTGTTCACCTGTCTTTGGCTGATGAAATCGACAGAAATCCTTTGTCAGACAAAATGGGGGTGGGGTGGGGAAGGGAAGAGCCGGGGTGGGGGGGTGGGGAGAGGTGGGGCGCTGCCTGGCCCTTGCTGGCTGACTGATTTCATTCACCGAGCTTTTTATTTTTTTATAACGGCATTTTATCTGGGCCTGTGAGGTGGGGGAGCCAGGTCTCTATATCCTCATGTTACAGTTGAGAAGAGGCGTGTTCTGTTGTGACTTAGCTGAGAGGCCAAGATGCTTTGTCTCTATGCCCTTACCCAGTGATAAAATTTAGATTTAATTTAAAGGCTTAGTGGATTAGCTCTATGGATCCTGGGCTACACTGAATGATAGTGGCAGCCATCATGTTTTTATAAGCATTATGTCATTTTAGAAAGTCCTCGTGGCAGGCCTGTGAAATAGATGTCATGCCATTTTACAGATGAATCTGAGGCAGAGAAGTGACTTACTTGATCCTGGTCACATGTTAGTAAGGGTCGAAGGTTGATTTGAACACAGGTCCTGCTGATTTAAATCCCAGTACTCCAGCCACTGTGTCCTTTTCTTTAATCCATCTTTTGCATGGCTGACAGAATATTCTTCAGAAACTTATGCGGCTACTAGTTGTTTCTAGAATGAAATTCAATCAGTTAAGCAACAGTCATGTATTAAGTGTTAATTAGATACCATACCCTACTAACCATCAGTATTCCAATGAAAAAAAAAGCAAATACAGTCCCCATCCTCAGGGTGTTTAATCATTTAGTGTTATCTAAATTAAAGATAGGGTGATTAATTTATTTTTCATGATGAATTACACTACCCTTTAAAGAGTTACTGGGGTGTAAGTCCCCTTTATCTTTCATACTTTTATATAAGTAACCCTTGACTAGTCACCTCACTTCTGTGTGCCTCAGTTTCCTCACCTGTCAAATGAGGATAAAAACATCTACAATAATAATTTCTTTACAGAGATGTCCTGGGCTCTTAGCATGGAAGTCTATGTGTATAATGTGGAAGTTTGCTGTTTTTTTGCAAAATTTTTAGGTCATGTTCAGTTGAGTGGCCAACGTGTTGTGTGGCTTTTGGATCACTATCCTTGGTGCTTTCCTTACTCATGGCCCAGCCCTTTTTTGAGCCTGGACCTCTACCTCCCACGGTGGTCCAAAGATGGCTGTCATTGATGAGAAGCATATAGGTGAGTCAGTAAATTAGCAAGGTTAGACTTGTGCTGTGGAAAAATCATGTTGGTAGCTGAGTAGAGGATGAATTGGAGGGGGAAGAAACTCGAAGAAGGGAAACCAGGAAGCTATTGTAATGGTCCAGGCAGGAAATGATGAAGTCTTGAGGTAGGATTTTGACAGGTGAGTGGAAAGAAAATGGATAAAAGAGGTATTTTGAAACTCCAGGATAAGGTTTGGCAACTGGTTAACTGTGGGAATTGAGGGTGGTATCTAGGTTATAAGCTGAGGTAACTGGGAGGATGGTGGTCCTCTTGATAGTTAAGAACAGGGAGTGGTTTTGGGGACAGAGGAGTTATTTTTTGAACACATTGAGTTGGGATGTCTGTGTGACATATGTTCCATGAGGCAGTTGGTAGTGTATTGGCTGTCTCTCAGGAGAGAGGCTGGGGCTGCGTGTCATGTGTATGGAGGAGGAGATGAACATTGGATCTGATGCATTCAGAGAAAGGTATAGAGCAGGAAGAGAAGAGGGCCCAGGTCAGGCCGGACCTTGGATTTCTCTGGCATAGGGAGCTTTTGGATGAGGATACTTCCTCTCCCAGTGAGGATTAGCACCTTCTCTGCAAGCAGCAGAACTGGGGTTTGAACCCGGTCACAGAATGTGAGTGGCTACCTCCAAATCCACATGTAAAAGGAATTCCCATTAGGACAAGTGATCTTCTAATTTAGGGGAACCCTCCACTTCAGGCAGATATGCCAATCCACTTTCAGTGGAGAGCAAATTTAAATTGGCTTCCATGCAATTTCTTTCTACCTCTTGCTGCCGATTCTGTCCCCAAGTTCATCTCTTCTCCAGCAGTCTTTTCTTCTCCAGGCTGTAAACATCTCCAATTCCTTTAGTGATTCCTCATGTCATGGACTTGAAGGCTTTCATGGTTGCCCTCTTTTGAGTCCTCTCCAGCTTATATGTTGAGGCCTCTTGAACTTTACTTTTATTAATCTTAGCCCAAAGTTCTAGGTAGTCAGGGGACTTTTGAATTCTGATTTACCTTTGGATGTGTTAGCCATTCCATCTTCCCCCAACTTTGTGTCCATTTGTAAACTTGATGAACTCTCACCATCATACCTTTATCCGAATTTTTATTAAAGTTGTTGCTTAGTAAGGGACCAAACACAGCTTTCTAGGCTACAAATTAGGCCTGCATGGTTGTTTAGATTTGCCACTCTAATATTGAACCATTAACAATTACTCCTTGAATCCTGCCATCTAACAAGCTTGGAATCCACTTGATTATGTTATAAATAGTTTACTATTTTCTCCCCAAGAATAACATGAGATACTACATCAAAAGCTTGAAATCCACCTAGTTTATTAATCTTTTCCCAAAAAGGAAGTGAGGTTAGTCTGGCATGTGGTTGATAACACTAGGCTGGCTCCTTGGAATTATTGCTTCTTTCTAGTTATGCGCCAATCATTTCTTTCAGTTCTGGGACAATTATAGAATGGATCATCAGAGAGAAGCTCACTGGCCCTATAATTCAATGACTGTTATCTTCCCTTTTTGGAAAATCCAGATGACATCTGTCCTTTTGCAATCTTTTAATACCTTTCCTATGTTCTGTGTTCTTTGAACTATCACTGATGGTGATTCAGCCATCATGTTGTAAAAGATGCTGTTTTATACTAAGTGATTTAAATTCATCCAATGCAGCTAGCTGTTTCTTACCATCTCCTTTCTTATCTTGAGTGTCTTATGTTGAATATCTCCTCCTTGTTAGTCATTTTTGTTCTGTTTGCAGTCAAGGCCATTCTCTTTTTTGGGAAAAAAACAAACAAAATAAAAATTGCTTTCTCTCTTTTTCCAGTTGTCATCTTCCCATACTATACAAAGGTTCTGTGAATTCTTTAATCCTCTCATTTCTCAGTGTATCAAAAGTTCTTTTTTTGTTGTTGTTGCTCTTAAATTTCTTTCCTAACACTACCCTTTAAAGAGTTACTGGGGTATAAGTAAATCCCCTTTATCTTTGATACTTTTATATAAGTAACTATTAACTAGTCACCTCACTTCTGTGTAACTCAGTTTCCTCACCTGTCAAATAGGGATAAAAACATCTACAATAATAATTTCTTTACAGAGATGTCCTGGGGCTCTTAGCATGGAAGTCTATGTGTACAATATAGACATTTTGTGCTTTAGGATTCTTGATATGGAATTAAGAGTTCAAATTCTAACTCAATATTTAAGCCTAATGACACTATTTTTTATGAGACAGCACTACACTCTTATTGTCTTTCTCTGTTACTTGACCTTGATTTCATCTTCTTTGTGTTTCTTTTTACTATTTAAGTTGGCTTGGGAGTTCCCTTTGTATTCCCTTTGCATATCATTCTCAGACAAATATGTTTTATAAAGGTAGCACAGTGGATGGATGACTGGACTTGGAATCAAGATGACCTGAATTCAAATCCATTTCCAACATTTAAGATTTAGGTCTTTGAGCTTTGTGACCCTGGGCAAGTCATTTGAGGTCTCTTAGACTCAGTGTTCTCAGCTGTAAAGGGAGGATAATCATAGCATCTATCTCCATGGGATATTGTGAGGATCAAATGAGATGTAAATGCTTTGCAGACCTTACAGTACTATATAAATGCCAGTTATTATTATTCCTATTTGGAATTGTTTCCATGTGTCTTTAAAATTTTATCTGTGAGAATCTCCTAACCCATGGGATCCTCCTTATCCTCTCTATGTTCCCTCTGACGTCTTCAAAATATGTTTTCTCTTGATTTTATCTGACTATGTGGTCACTTATTCTTCAGGTTTTTCTTCATTTCTGCCTCAGCAACCAATTTCTCCTTGTGAGTGAGAACGAGATTCAGAATATAATTTCCCTTTTTTGGCCCTTTTGATGGATGAAATAATTATATTAATTTTAATTATTAATATTAAGGCAGATCAAGAAGTTAATCGTGGCTCAGGTCCAGCAGATGTCACGATAGAAGTTTCTCATCACTCCTGTCTGATATTTCTGTGTCAGGCTTGGGATCTATTCCTCTTCATCTATTCCTTCTGGCCAAGTAGTCTCTGGCATATTCTAGTGACAAATTCAGCCCTGTTTCTCCCTCCTTTGACCTTTGCCCAAATAATCTTTAGTATGCTTCCTTTCCTTTGTGGTTTCTGAATATCTTCCCATCTAAGCCCTGCTTATATTTATTTTATTATGTCAAATAAGGTGTACCTATCCAGAGCCATGCTACAGTTATAAGTTTCATCCCACCGAGCCTCAGTGGTACCTATCTTAAGATCAAATATGCCCTCTTGAGTGAGGACTCTTGTTTGTTGCTTAAGCTCTGAATATTTATGTGTGTGTGCTCTCTAGGTCACGGATTTTTGTTTGTTTTATTTTTAGTAGTACTTCTTTCTTGTGTTTTATCTCTTGTGAATTTCTGAGTGTCTTGGGGTTATTTTCTTTCTTTTTTTTTTTTTTTTGTGGTTACTTTCTATAATATCTAGCTTAGAGGGGGATACTCTTCTTCCTTCATCCTTTTTGGTTTAGAGTCCTTATAAGAAGATTTTTAAAATTCCTGGCAAATACATTTTTTGTTGTTGTTAGATATCAGATTCCATCTCTGACCAGGAATCCGGCAACTTCATATTTCCAGATATCGAAAAATAATTCTTAGATGCCTTCTTTTTAGTGCATCTAATAACCTTCTTATTTCAAAGCAATCACTTTATCATTCTTGGAAGATACTTCATATATAAGTCAGCTGTGCAGCACAATAGATAGAGCCATTTCCTGGAGTCAGGGAAGTTTGAGTTCTAATCTGACCTTGGACATATTTAACCATGTGATCCTAGATAATTAACCACTCCAAATTGTTTCCTCATTTGTAAAATGGAGATTATACTAGCCTCTGCTTCTGAGGGTTGTTGTTGGGATCAAATGAGGTATTTTAAATGCTTTGCCAATCTTAAAACTTTGTATACTTATTATTATCATATGAATATTTTCTTTTTTAACGGCAGCCCATTTACGGGAAGTTTGGATAACTTTATATCCCTGTTTTAAGTGCTCACATAACAAGCACTATTATTTCTGTTGGGCTTCATGGTTTACAAAGTGCCTTCTTGAGGCTCAGGGGAGTGACTTAGAGGGCCATAAATTTAGAGCTGGAAAGGAAAGGATGAGGAAATCAAGAAGGTCCAGTGACCTGTTCAGGGTCTCAAAGCTAATAAATCAGTCAGCAAGTGCTTTCTAAGTGCCAGCCAGGCATTGTGGTCATGGCTGGAGATACAAAAGTAAAGAATGGAAGAGATGCTGCCCTCAAGGAGATTACATTCTAAAGGAGACAGCTTGGGCATGTGAACATATAAAACAAACTCCAACAAACACAAACATATCTATTTCCAAAGAACAGAATAAAGAGCATCGTATTTGAAAAAGAAAAAGATGATTGTGTCCACACAAAGCATGAATCTTTGCTATATACAGCTTGCTTTTTAAAACTGTGTATTAAATTTAACAACATAGTGGCAGTACTTGTTTGTGTCCTTTCCTAACCTTTCTTTTGCTCTCTACTTGGCCATGTCTGAAAAGGTAAGTAACAATGTGCACCTCTATTCCACCACTATATCGGGGTGGGGGGCATGCTCAACTCCTCTGGAATTTGTCTTCCTTTGCATTATTGTAGTTATTATGTGAATTGTTCTGAATCTGCTTTCTTCACCCTGTATCAGTTCATGTAAGTCTTCTTCCCAGGTTACTTTGAATTTATCCCTTCTATCATTTCTTGGGGTATAGTAATAATTTCATTATATTTATATGTTATAATTTGGTCCTTTCAGTTGGTGGAGATTTACTTTGTTGCTGGTTCTTTGCTATAACAAAAAAGTGCTTTAAGTATCTTTGTATATATCTCTTTGGGATATATAAATATACCTAGGAATTAGATTAAGGGGAACATAATTTCCAGAGGTGTTGAACTACATTACAGCTTCAGCAACAACAAACATATCATGCCTGTTTCCCTACAGCTCTTCCAGCAATGTTGCTTTCTGGTTTTTTTTTTGTTTTGTTTTGTTTTGTTTTTTTTATTGTTGTTGTTGTCTTTGCCAATCTGATGGGTATGAGGTGGAATCCCATATTTGTTTAAATTTACAGTTCTCTCCTTTATTAGCAATTTGGAGCGTTTTCATATGGCTGTTGATAGTTTTGGATTTCTTCTTTTGAAATGGAATTATTTATATAAACCAAATTTTTATTGCAAGAATTTTATACGTAGTTTTTGATTAAGAATATATTTCTTAATGTAACTTAAGAAGTTGTTTCCTAAGTAGTTCATGTTTTCCAGGTTTATTTTGAATTTTTGAATTCTGTTATTCCTGATTCTTCCCAGTCTAGTCTGTTCTATTTGAGCTGCCTCTCTTTTCTAACCAACACCAGATAATTTTGATGACTGAGGTTTTATATACCTACCCACCTCATCCCTATCTCTTTTTCTCCTTTCATGTGATATTCTGGATCTCTAATTTTTTCACATAAATTTTATCATTATCATTTTATAAAATATTCCTTTGATAATTTGATTGAAATGTATTAAAAGTATAAATTACTATTGAAAGTTTTGATATTGACTCAGTCTCATGAGCATCTACTAGTCCTCCAACTGTTTAAGCTGTTCTTTATTTCTGTGAAGGAGCAATTTGTACAAGTCTCGTGTGGTTTGTTAGATATATCCCCAATTACTTTATGCAATTTGTAGTTATTTGGAATAGAATTTTCCATTTTTTATTATTGTTCTATAAAAATGCTATTGCTTTTTGAGGGTATCTTTTGTAATCTGTTACTTTGTTGAAGCCATTAATTGCCCTGACATTGTTTTTATAGGAAAGTGCCAGGCTTTCATATTCATTTCCTGTCATTGGCCTTGCTTTCATCTGTTGTATATTTCTTTTTAAAATCTATGAGTTGGTGACTTCCCTATGCATAGACCTCTAAAGACGGATTTAATTTTTCTTCTTCATTGAAATTGTTTCCTTTTGTGTCTTTAGAATTTTATGTTTGAGCATCTCTCATCTTTCCTGGACTGACTTCATCTGAAGCATCTTAGTCTATGGGATACTACCTATCTTTTCATTGAACCTTTTGAAATCTGCTTTGCTCCAATTTTGGGATCATTTCAAATTATGATAAGATTTCCTCTTTTTTCTAGATCACAAAATCTAGGGTGGAATAGTTACTTCTTCACAGGCCTCCCATAATTTCTACCTTAGTAGTCATTCTTTTTCTTTAATTTTTTTAGCTAATTTTTTTCAATCCATGAGCATTTATTTTCTTTCCCTTCTACCTTTTGAAACTACAAAATTATCTCTACAAAACTTTTGTAATAAATATTGTTACGTATAGTTTTTGTCATAAATATAGTTAGGCAAAACAAATGCCTATTCTGGCTATGTTCAGAAAGCATCTGTTTCTTTCTGCATGTTGAGTCCATCCACTGTTTGTTAGGAGGTGAGTAGCATGATATCTCATCAGTTCTCTGGAATAGCAGATGGCCATTGCATTGATTAGAATTCCTAATTCTTTCACAGTTCATTTTTTCAGTATTGCTCTAATTGTATAAATGGTTCTTGTGGTTCTGCTCCCTTCCCTCTGCATCAGTTCACATAGGTTTTCCCAGGTTTTTCTAACATCATCCCTTTTGTCATTTCTCACAGCATTCATATACCGTTATTGATCTTTTATTCTCCAGTTGATGGTTATCTCTTAGTTGACATTTCTTTTCAGGATTGTATTTTTTTAAAAAGACACATTTTTTCATGTAAGAAAATTCTCTCCTATGTGTTCTGTTAGTGTTTTGTTTTGTGAGAAGTTGTCAGATAAGTCCCTGTGCTAGGTGGTAGCATCTCTCAGCTCCTTCTTGTAATCTAACCAAGGTACCCGGATCTTTGATTTTCTAGCTGGAAGGGATCCTAGAGATCAGCTGCTCTGGCCCCACTGCTGCCCTGTCTCCCTTGGTTTTCCCCTGTCAAGGCTGGGATTTGGACCTGAGACTGACTCTCCAACTCCTGTCCTGTATCTTTGCTGGAACTCCTCTGCCTTTCTGACCTAGTCAGATTCTGTCCCTGAGCTTCATGTCAGTCTGGCAACAGACCTCGGGCCAAAGGAGCTGTACTGACTGTGGAGGTGGCTGAGAGAGACTGAGAAGCCCCCCTGTGCAGTAGCCAGGTGGGGAACCTTTGTCCTCTGTCTGCATCATGCTGATGTTCTCTCTTTTGCTCTATAGAGAAAATTCTGCTACGGGACATCCAGGCCTTGACCCTCCACCGCGACCGCTTCACCACTGCCCGCAGAACTGCACCCATCCCTCAGCTGCAGTGCCTAGGTGGCTCTGCCGGATGTCCGGCCCACATCCCCGAAATCGTGCAGTGCCGCAACAAAGGCTGGGACGGTTTTGACGTTCAGGTACCGGCAGTGGAAGGGCCGGGAGGTGGGGTAGGTAGACTGAGGTGCTATGGGGGAACCCCCAGGGGGGAGTTTGCCTACCATCAGGGCTGGCCTTTGCTTGGTCAGTCATGGATCTAGGACAGAATATCTTCTGTCTCACAGAGGCAGAAACTCAAGTTGCAGGAAGGGAAATGGGTTGTCCAGGGTCATGCAGGGATCACTCAGAATGCGCTACTTCTATTGCCTTTTCTTCACTCCTCTTGATGTACTGTGACCATTCAGCTTCAGAGGACTTGGACTTATTTGCTGTCAGGAGAAGAAACATGTTTAGCTGCTCAGAGTCTTCTTTGGGTTCAAGCTCTGATTTCCATATGTACTGGTGGGGTTTCTCTCCCCCTTCCCCTCAGGGCTCTGAGAAATACAGGGGGAAAGCAGCTGCTGATCTGCTTTAGAAGAAGGAGTTTCTTCACTGGAATCTCATAGTCTAGTTCCCCTCCCATGTCCTCCTCAAAAAAAAGGCAGAATAGATTTGATACATCATAGAATCAGGAAGCTTTTGCTTATGCTTATTTGAGGAAATGTCAAGATTACTAGATCCTAGCTGTGGAAACTGGAGAGACCCTCTAGTCCAGGTGGTCACTTTATATAGGGAGACAGAATCAAAGCCCAGAGGTTTGCCCGCAGCTTTTTGTTTGTACTCTTCCCAGGAAATGGGAGGACCTTTCCTGATAACAAGGGGAGGGTGACTGTCTTTTCTTGGCCCCTCTGCAGTGGGAGTGTAAAGCAGAGCTTGACACGTCCTACCGATTTGGCAAGACCGCTGTGAGCTGTGAAGGTTATGATTATCCTGATGACCCCTACGTGCTCCGGGGCTCCTGTGGCTTGGAATTCAACTTGGAGTTGACCGAGCAAGGCCGGAAGAAATACAAAGATGCTGGCAGCAGCAACACCAACAGCCACGGGAACACCTACGGCTCCAATTACTTCCCCGGGTACGTTGAGAAGATGGATTCCCCCGTGCCCTCCAGTACCAGAGGCCTGTTGGCCGTCGTCATCCTGCTGGTGCTGGCATTGGGCGTTTATAAGCTCTTTCTGAAAGCCCAGAATGAGGATCTCCCCCCGCCCTACACTGAGCATCCCCAGGACCACCAGAGGTTCTTCCAGGCGTCCCCACCCCCGCCTCCTCCTCCCCCAGGCTTCAAGTCCTATTTCACAGGTATGTTGCTATGGCTACTTTCCCCCAAGGGATGGCTTCCAGTGTCTCTTGTGAGCGTGGTGACTGTTGCTGTGTCCCTGGAAAGGACTGAATGTCACCATCCCCCCAGAGCTTGCTGGGTTGGGGTGGTTCCAGGGCAATTTGAAGACTCCATGATCCCCAGAGTAAAAAACAAGACTGGAGGGGGACTGAAGCATTGGCCATGACTTAGGGTGTTCATATGGCTTGGCTGTATTGTCGCAATGGTGGTGGATTGGTATAGCACTGGATCTGCAGTCAGAAAGACTCAAATTTTGCCCCAGACTCTTCCTAGCTGTGTTATCCCCTGAGCAAGTCACTTAAACCCTGTCTGCCTCAGTTTCCTCATCTATAAAATGAACTGGAGAAGGAAACGGCAAACCACTGCAGTATCTTTGCCAAGAAAACTCCACATGGGAAATAATTGAACAACAAATGTTGTTCACCAGAATGGTGATCATTTTTTTCATTTGTAAAGTAGGTGATCTTCAACTGAGTTCCTTCCAGCAGTAATCCCTTGTTCCTGTGAAATCTCAGGTGGAGCAACCTTGTAGATGTTCCTGTCCAGTCCCTTCATTTTACTGATCAAGAAACTGAGGTTCAGCTCAGTTAAGGGAGCTGAGAGAATCTGGTGGTCAGGAAGACCTGCATAGGGAGGAGATAACTGACTTGGGAACCTGGTAAAAAGGGCTAGAGAAATGGGAGTAAGGGGACACAAGGAAAATCAAGACACATTTTACTTTGAAAGTTTCCCTTTGGGCCCCAGAGGAGAAAACTTCCTTTTTATGAACTGTGTGCTATAGAGGAAAGAAGAATAGATTGGAAGTTATAGGGTCTGGCTTTGAGTCTTTTCCTGAGGTCTGATCTTATAGAAAATCTTGACTCAGGGGGGAGGCTTTCTAAGAGCTGATTGGTCAGAGGCTGTGTGAAGGCAATCTCCTCCTGGGCTTTGGGGCTTAGTTTGTCCTGGGGTGGCCTCCCCTGGGAAGGGGGATTCTGAGCTAACACTTGTCTCTGCTGTTTGCATTAGCATCGGGTACCCCCGGATGGGGCTTTGGCAACTCTTTCACGGGTCCCCAAGCGTTTGGCCAATCTGGCCCTGGATTCTGGACTGGATTGGGGACTGGTGGCCTTTTAGGCTACTTGTTCGGAAACAACAGGTATACTTTATTCACTGTTACCTTCCTTCTCTTGTTTGAGGTCTGCATCTGGAAATCTTTTTCAGTTTTGACTTCATTTTAGTTTGACTGAATTGAGCTTTATTCAACAAGTTTCATGAAAGTAAGAGGAGGAAGAGCTGAGGATTTTGAGGTCAGACTTTCCCTATAAATATAGGAGTAAGGCTCCTTTTCCTGTTGTTACTTGATGTGTTTTTAGAAATGCTAACAATAGTAATAAGACAAAAGTAAGAAATAAAAGCATTAAAGATAGGCAAAGAGGTGTTAACATTGCTCTTATTTGCTTAACATGCAATAGTTAGAATGTCTCAGGGAATCACTGAAATTAGTAATTAGCAGTGATTGATACAGCTCCTGGCACATAGTAGGCAGTTAATAATTCATAAAATTCATAAAAACCATCAGCATTTTGACATTGTGATAACAAATTCCACGGACAGTGGAATACAGAAAGAATCCACAGTCAAAAACATCTACAACAAACACCAGATTTGTGGGAGTCAGTACCTATCAAGGCATACTCAATACCTGTATAGCTATATTACAAAAAGCTCCTTAAACTCTTATGTTCCTGTAGTTCCTGCTCTTAGGGAAGCAGAAGTTGGTGGATTGCTTGAGCTCAGAAGTTCTGGCTACAGTGGATTAAGCTATCAGCTTTCTGCACCAAGTTAGGCACGAGTATGGCAAGCCCAGGGGGTCCCAGGCTGGCCATGTTCGATATGGAACAGATCAGAAGTACTGTGCTAATGGGCACAGTTGGACTTGGGAATGGCTGCTGCACTTTGAACCTAGGTGAGGCAGGGAGACCTGGTCTCCAGACACAACAAGAAAATACCAAATGACTTAAATAAATAACTAGCTATTTGCCAATATGGTTAAAGGACAGGAAGGACAGGAACATCCAGCGCTGAAGCACATTCATGCTATAAGGTAGAGCCTTTAGAAAACTAGACAAAAGAATGGTGAGGTCCATTTAGAGAAGCTCCTGGAGATGGAGGCTCTCAGGGTAAAATAGAATGAAGGGGCAGCAGGGCCCTGATACTGTTTAGATAGATTTTTTTTCTGAGCTTGCTCTTTAGTAAACAATGGATCCCCACCCCACTGTGTCAAATGATCACATTAACTGGAAATGTAAAACATGATGTTTCTGAAATTGGGTCTGAGCTGCCAACTCAAGGCAAACCCTTCAGAGCTGAACCTCCCCTGTTGTCCCTTTTTGCTTTCTAGAGCCACGCCCCTGTCGAACAACTGGACTCATCCTGCGTATCCTCCCCCGTACTTCAACACCTGGAACAATCCGGTGCCCCCGTCCGCGCCCGTTAATTCCCGGAGCTCTGGGTCTTCCTCGGGCTCCGACACGGGGACTAGGACCACGTCAGGTGAGTTATGAGCCTTGATGGTCATCCCTCCTTCTTCGGCCTGGGCTCCCCGCTGGTGGTCCTTAGAGTACAGGTCACTGCAACTAATATAATAGATAGCTTTTTCCTGTCTCTCTTTTTTATTTTAAAGTGACTGGATCTGGGATAGTCATTTCCATGAAGATCTAGGGAGTGGTGCCTGATGAGGCAGTTCCCTCTCTTTGAAGGAGGTGGGCACTCTCTTGTGCAGGGGCACACCAGTAGGAATGACCAGAGTGAGATCTCAGACTCAGGGCTGATGAAGGGCAATTACACGTTCTTTCCTGCTCCACAGGTTGGCTTCTGAACAATCCAGTTAATGAGGAATGGAAAATTTTTAGTTCTGTCTTATATGAAGTGTTTGATGAAAGCCTGAAAACGCTGACCTTAGGGAAAAAATAATTTGAATTGAGGCATTGTGATATGCCTGCCACATCTGCACCATCTGGAGTTGGCCCTCAGTATTCAGTCCTTTATAAAAGGCTGGTGCCATCCCTGATTCTTTATAAAAGGGCCAATGCCATAGGGTTCACTGAGCTGCTGCCCAATGTGGGTTGGGTGGGATAAGCCTAATGGAGTTTTTGTTTTCTCGTTCTAGGGTTTGCCGCCACCAAAAGACGTTAAGAAGATAGGCGGATGAATAAAACCTTCAGACGCAAATTTCTTATTTTGGGGTCATTTTCTCTTTAAAAAGCTATGTACTAAGAACTGTGGGAAGAAAAATTATTCAAGTTTAGAGGTGGATGATCGCTTGTAACACTCTTCGTCATCAGTTCTGTAATATAGCTAAGAGTTGGTGGGCTGAGCTCATGGGCTTGTCTATAGGCAGGTTTGGTGACCCTGGGCCGCCTCAGCCAAGTGCTTTTGGCAGCTTTTGGAAGAATGCATGCTGCTCGGGCCCTTTGAATGTTTGCCCTCCACTTGCCCCTCTTCCTGTCACCATCCCACAGCAGAGAGGACCACCAAAGCCCCTGGCAAATGCTGACTGGGGAGAAGTTTTTCTCCAGCTTGTTTTCCTTTTCAAGGGACTCCTATAAATAGTTATGGGAAATTGACCCCAAGACCCATCTCCCATATATGCAGTTTTACTCCTTTACCGTATAGAGTTTGGTAATTGGGGCAGGGTTTTCAAGCACTGCCCAAGCTTGGGCTAACAGGATCAGGCTGTTGGTATAAGGTGAATTAGGCATGGTGGTAGTGGCAGAATGGGGAGATTGGGACAGAGGGGATACAGGCAGCAGGTGACTTTTAGATGCTAAAGGAGAGGACTTTTTAGGGCAGTTCATGCTACCAGTATGAAGGAAGAAGGATGAATTTCTTCCACCTGGGGGAAAGAGTGGTGCCCCATTTGAGCCACTAAGAAGTGAATTTGGATTCTGCTTTTTTTTTCCTTTCTAAAGAGTCCCTTTTTGATATTTTACACCCCATTTCTGCTTCCTTTAGCCGTTTATAGCCCATTATATTGTAAGACTTAGTTTCTCAGGTCCGAAGCTGGAAACAGAAGATTCTGAAAGAGCTGGTTGTGATCTCACAGCCCCTCACAATTCCTATGCTTTTTTTTTTTTTTGCCTCTGGGCCAATCTCCCTGGGTTAGCTGTCCATGGAGACACGGCAAATATTACAGCTGCATCAGAGAGCTGGAAAGCACCTACTTATATGCTATTAGCAGCTTGACTTTGGGACGTGGATTGGAAGCAGGTTATTGAGTAGTGTAAGTAGATTCATCTTGGCTGCCTCGGCAGAATAGAAATTGGGAAGAGCCCTTTTTCTTTTGATTAGGTGAGCTTGTTTAGGCCTGGCCCCTTATTCTTTTAGTAGCAGGGGATGTGTGGTTTTATTTTTGTTTTTTCCCAAGCACTGGTGACTTTTTGGTATCAGGCAGCTATTTTTTAGGTGAGGGGTCAGGAGCTAGTTTGGGGTCCATGTTGGGGTGCTTCAGGAAGTGTGGTTGGGAAGCCTTTCCTTGGAGGTCTTCAGGCAGAGGGGCATTCTTGGCTTGTTGTAGGCATATACTAGATTAGGGGACGGCTAGAGACCTATTGCACCTCAGCCCTCAGAAGCCCAGCCTGCTAATGCACCACCACTGTCCATGGTGCTATTAAGGAAACCTGAGGGCTCCGATCAATCACTAGATCAATTTTGCATACTCTGTGCCAGGCACTGCACTGGGTGCCCTCACTGGGCTTACATTCATTTGAACAGGAGACAGCTTGTACATAGCATGAGTGTAGACATTGAAGGTGATTATCTGAAGTAGTGAAGGGAGGGAGGGGCGGGCGGGCACTGGCAGGGAAGGGAGAGGAGAGGGTGTCAGGGAAGACTGGTCTGCCCAGAAGGGAGTGTGGGGGAGTAGGGAAGAAGTGCCTTGAGGCACAGCTGACCTGCTGCCACTTTGATTGACCTGGTGTCAAGGGTGTTTCAGATCCTTTATTCCCTTCTAAATCTGTGTCTTTGCTGTTGGTGCCCACAGCTGCTCGTGCTTGTTATGTTCGTGTTGTGTTCTGTAAGACATATCTTTGCTCTTTTTCCCTTTCTTGAACTTCAATAAATTAAGCTTGGCCCCAAGGGAAAGTTCCTGGCTCCAGTTTATTCCTGTTGTCCCTTTGCAGTGGGAGCGTCTCCAGTTCAACAAGATTAGCCTGGTCTGGCCTAGTTGGCGTTGGTTGCCACGTGTGCTGCCATTGGCTTGTGGGAGTGAGGCTGGGGGAGGTGGGGTGGCTTGGTTCACATTACCTTTGTGGAGTTAAACAGATCCTTAGAAGCTCCGTTTTCAAAGAGACTGTGATGGTCTTGGTCATTATGGCTGTGAGAAAGAACCTTGCCCTCCTGCAGCCAATTGTAGGATCCTATGAAGCCACAAATGTCAATGCTTTGTGAGGTCTTGGGGAAGAGATGGGTATCAGTCAATGGACATTAAGTGCCTATCTGTTACCCTGAGCAAATTATTGATGTTCCCAGGGCCTTAGATTCTGAAAAATTAAGCAGCCCAGGTCTAAATCTATGGCCCTCAGTTTCCCCAGTTGTATAATGAAGATCATAACTTGGACTACCGTGTGGCCCATGGACTTTTTGTGGAGGAAAATGCATTATGTACCTCAGAATGATAAAAGATGTGTCCACTAAAGCAGTGAGCTGTGTCAGGCACTTGTCTGGGAGCTGGGGTGAGGGAGGTTGAGACCAGGCAGCCCTACATGACACATTCCATGTGAAGCAGGGGTGAGTGGTGGGGCAAGTCCCTTTTCCATTTCCTCCTGGAGTCCCTATAAATAGTTCTAATTTTGTAGTGCCCTACAAAATAGACATGTCTAGGAAGTATATTTCTATAAAGTGTATATGCTATACTACACCTAGATTTGTCTGGTGATGCAACCATGAACAAAGACCTACATTATTTTGAGGAGAGGTCTGTAGACTTCACCTGCCCCTACAGGGATTTGTGACACAAAAAAAGATTTAAGACCCATGGTCTAGAGGGGAGGTGCATTAGTTTTTTCTATAAGCTCTTGAGTGTTCATAGATCATACTGAAGTTTGTACCTTCCATAAATAAAGATCTGAAGAGTTTCTCCAGTTGCAAAGACTTTTCCATTAGGAGACATCCTTTATAACTGTTGGCTACCTGTTTTATGCCTTACATGATGATAGAGGGCCATTGTGATTGCCTTTATCAATCTTGTACGATGATAACACATGTGAGAGATTTCCTGGTGGAAGGAATAGCAGCATTCAGGCTGTCATGCTCTCCTAATCCTTTTTTTTTTTTTTTGGATCACGGAGAGAGGGAAGGGAACAAGTATTTAAATGGAAATTCTCTGGGTGCTTGATGGAACTGACTCTTGTTTCTCTCTCCCAGGAGAACTTCAGAACCATCCTTTCACTGAGCCACAACTTCTGGGCTTCTGGTTTTATCTATCATGTTTCAGATCTGCCACAGCTCAATTCATCTGTCAATTCTTTGGCTGTTGCATAGTTTTCACATTGAGAGTGCGTGTAGTTAAATGAGTGCCAATGGTCCTCAAACTTTTTAAATAGGGGGCCAGTCACTGTCCCTCAAACTGTGGGAGGGCCGGACTATAATAAAAACAAAAGCTCACACTCTATCTCCGCCCCTCAGCCTATTTGCCATAACCCATCGGGCGGCAAAAACGTCCTCAGCAGGCTGCACAGGCCGTAGTTTGAGAACCCCTGCTATAGACGATCTGAAAACTCTGATTAACACTCCCAGCTGCCTCTTCTGTCCTGGCCACCTTCTAAGTAAAAGATGGCCATACTGAAATGAGGGTTTATTTTATTTTAAAAGAATTTTGTTTCATGAATTGCAATAGCCAAAGGAAGGATTAAGTGGCCAGTCTGCTGGTGATGAGCTTCTGATCCTCAGAAAGCAGATCCACTTTATTGCCAGGATTCCACATTCAGCCTTGCAGAACTTGCCCAAGCTGGCCCCCACTGATATAATCTTTGAGAGTTCAGGGTCACCTTCATAATGAGGTAATTAATACAGGAAGTCTTGAGGAGGATGAAAAGTGGTTGCCTTAGGAAATGATCATTTCACAAAAGGATTCCTGTAAATGAATTTTTCTACTTTTTGATCTCTTATAACTTAATTTATACATAACTCATATAGAACACATCTTCAATCAGAGACTGCAGTTTGGAAGAGACCTTTGTGACCATGTTGCCCAAACTCCCATCCAAAGCTTGCAAGTCTTGGCCCCTGTCTGCACATTCTTAATTCTGGAAAATCCCTATTTGGTGAGGCAGTCCATTCCATTGTCAGACAATTATAACAGTTAAAGCCAATATTTGTGTACGTTTAATTTTCACCCATTGGTCTTAGTCCTGTCTTCAGAAGCTATACAGGACAAAGCCAACAGTTAGTTTCACCTGACAACCCTACAAATATTTAAAGACAGCTTCCTTATTCACTTCTCACATATTTCCAGACCCTCCTCATGGTGACATCCTCTTCCCACAATCCTGTTTCTGAATATCTTAATAGCAGCACCCAGAAGGTTGCGTGGTGCTCCTGATTTTGATCAACTAGGGGTGGAGTAGAGTGGGACTACTACCTTTTTCTAAGCACCTACTTCTTTCTAGGCAGTATATAATAAAATGAGAATATAAAGATGAGAGTGAATTTAAAACCCTGCCTCCTAAGACACAGTTTCCAAGAAGATACAATATTACTACATGAGCAAATACATAATATCCACAAAGTAAAAGCAATGTTTTTTGGGTTTGTTATTTTTGTTATTTATTTATTTATTTATTTTTTAGGAGCAATAACAACTCGGAGAATCAGGAAAGGCATTGTGAAGGAGAAAGGCCATGAGCTGGAGCACTGAAGAGAGCTAAGGGGTTCCAAGAGGCAGAGAGGAGATGGTAGAACATTTTAGGTAGTTGAAGGAAGAAATATAATCTATGCAAAGGTATAGAAGTAGGAGATAGGATAGTAAAAACAGGGAAAAGCATATGGGCCATTGTGACTGTAGCATTTGATGTGTGAGAAGGTGAATCTATAATCAGCTTGGAAAAATAGACTGGAACCAAATTGGTAAAGGGTTTTTAAGTACTACAGAAGCTTAAATTGCATTCAAAAAGTATCAAGAAGTCCCTGGAGCTTCTCAAGAAAAGGAGATGTGTGGTCAGATCTATGCTTTAGGAATATTAGTGACGCACATTTGGGGAATTGGATTGGAAAGAGATGTAGACTAGATTCAGAGAGACCATTTAGACCATCTCATTTAGATGAGATAAAGGCAATGAAGGTGAGAATAAGGAGAAAGGGATCATGAGAATTATTTGTAGGAGGTAGAATCCATAAAACTTGTCATCTGAGCTTTTATAGTGTCTAAGGAAGAGAGGTAACTATTGAGGAGTGATTAGAAGAATAGAAATAAGGGAGCTAAGAGGAGGTATAAATTTAGGTGGAGAGATAATGAGCTCTCTTTAGGGGCATATTGAGTTTGAGAAATTTGGTGAACTGGAAACTAGAGACAGGGACTGGATTTGAAGTCATAATTTCTATTAGCCTTAGCTTTCTCATCTATAAAGTTGACAACAATAATAGTATGTTCCTCATAGGACTGTTGTGAAGATAAAATGAGATAGCATATTAAAATGCTTTGCAACCTTAAAGTGCTACATAGATATTATTATTATGGATTAAATACATAGAGATGATAGTTGAAACTATAGGAAATGAAAAAATCACTGTAGAGGGAGGAGAGTGAGAAAGAGAAAGAGACAGAGATAAAGAGAGATGAACAGAGAAAAAGAAAGAGGAGGAGGAAGAGGAAGAAGAAGAAAAAGAAAGAGGAGGAAGAGGGAGAAGAAGAGGAGGGAGGAAAGGAAGGAAGGAGGAAGGGAAAGGGAGAGAATAGGACCTAGGGCAGAATGCTAGGATATACTCACATATGTTTGATGATAGAAAAAAGTTCTTAAGAATAGAATAGTTCTGGAGCAAGTGTCATGAAAACCAAGGTGGGAAAGTATACAAAGGAAGAGGTTATTTGAACAATATTAAAGATAGCAGATTGGTCAAGAAGAAAGAAGAATCAGAAAAGCTAATCATATTTAGCAATGAGGACATTATTGGCCATCTTGGAGAGAGCAACTTCAGCTTGCAGAAGATTGAGAAGTGAGAAGGTGGAGGCAATGAGAATAGATAGCTTTGACCCGGAACTTGGCTATGAAAGGGAAGAGATCAGAAAGTGAGGGGATGGTAGGGTCATATAGAGGTTTTTAAGGATGAGTGAGAGCTGGGCATTTCTGAGGTTTACTGCCAATAAGTAAATTATGTAGTCTCTCTGGATTCAGGTTCCTCATCTGTAATATGAGGCAATGATACTCAAGATAGCCTCTGAGATTCCTTCCAGCCTTAATATTATGACCCCAAGTTTGTAGAAAGAATGGAAGGAGTAAGGAGAATAAGGAGAGATAGGAAGTTATGAAGAAAGAGATGATTTTTGAGGGGGGGCAAATGAGGGATGGGATCCATTTGAGGGGTTAGTGCTATCAAGAAAAATGGTCACCTCATTTTATGAGGAGTAGAGAAGAGAGGGATAGTGTTGAAATGATTTTAAGCATGGGATTATGGAGGAGGGGAGAGCTTGCTACAACTTTTTTTCTTTTTCTTTTTTAAGTGAAATAGGACAGGTGGAATATGGGGCTTGAGAAGAGGTTTATTTACACCCATTCTGGAGAACAATTTGGAATTAAACTTAAAGGGCTATAAAATTGTGCATGCTCTTTGACTCAGCAATATCACTACTAGGTCCATATCCAAAGAGATTAAAGAAACATAAAAAACAAGTGATATGTACAACAATATTTATAGCAGCTTGACTTGTGATGACAAAGAAGTGGAAATTGAGGGAATGCTCATTAATCAGGGAATCCTTCAACAAGTTGTGATGGGACATTCTGTGCTATCATGAGTAGGATAGTTTGAGAAAAACCTAGGAAGACTTATATGAACTGATGTAAAGTGAAGTGAGCACATTCATAAGAACATTGTACCCAGAAACATCAATATCATAATTATAAAAAACTTGGAAACTTTGATAAATATAATTGTTGGAACACACAGGAGCTGTTGGAATACATGGGAGCCACCTGACAGTGGCAGCTGGAGATCCAACCCAGAATGGATCTTCTCCTGAGAGGATGGTACAAGGAGACTGAGAAGCAGTTGCTGTTCTCTGACCTCTCTAAGAGGCCATTGCGTTGTCTGACCTCCCTCCTCTTCCCTCTGCCTCCAATTTATCTCATTCCCAGTCTGCAACACCTGAGTCAGCAAAGGCTGCCCTGCAGCTCCTTCAGATGCTATGATCCATAGCTGTGGAGGCTCTCAGGGAATTGACCTATCCCTTAACATCCAAGAAAACCCCCAAAGACTCATGATAAAAAATACAGTCTCCTTCCAGCAATAAAGAACTAATGAACTCTGAGTACCAACTGAAGTCCATATTTTTCCACTTTATTTTTATTTTTGCAATGTGGCTAATGAGAAATATGTTTTGCATGATTTAACACTTATAATTGCTATATTGCTTGCCTGCTCAATAGGTGAGAGAAGAGCAGGAGGGAGAGAATTCAAAGCTCAAGACTTTTCAAAAATGTGTTTCACAAATAAATAATATTTTTAAAATTAATTTTATAATTATAATTTTTTGACAGTATATATACATGAGTAATTTTTTATAACATTATAACTTGTATTCATTTTTCTAGAATAAATAATATTTTTAATAAAGCAAAAAAGAGAAGAGAAGTCTTAGAACTCCCCCTTGGTGTTCCATGGAGGAAAGTTGGTCAAGGATGAATATAAGATTGCTGTACAGTGGTGAGAGCCTAGGTAAGAATGAACAGGTATGGCCATTGTTGTCAAATAACTTCCTCCCACTCCTTTTTAACTGTGTGTGATGTGAGGTAGAGTAGGTATATTTAGAAGTAAGCCAGGGGTGAGGTATAGAAAGGGATGAGCAGTAATAGGAGAGAAAGGCATGAGGGACTTTATGGCAGAAGTAAAGTATATCTGGGTAGCTAAAAGACTGAGATTTTAAAGAAAAGCAAAGTCCTGAAGGGATCATTGGGTATAGTCAAGACAGGGAATAGATTTATGAGGAGGTAAAGTAAAGGGAAGGCTGGAAAGACAAATGCAATAAAGGGAACTTTAGAGTTCTGGATTGTGGAGGCAGAATTGTGTGGGTGCTGAAAGATCATCAAGAGTGTGCCTTCCCTTTATTGATTCTTTAGAGACAAGATCTGGTTGGGGATTTCATTGGTTTAGGGATTTCCCAGATGAGAAAACTCTAACCAGTGCATATTAGTACTAAGGAGTCTTAGAGCATTGAGAGGTGAACTGAATTCAGTTCAATAAACATTTATTAAGCACCTACTGTGTTGCAGCTTTTGTCTCTAAAGCTGGTCCTCTAACCACTATTGAGGACTGATAGAGAAAGATGAAGAACTAGAAAATGGTACCATATTGCTCAAGATTACATTCTAACAACCCATTCTCCAACTGATAAATGGTCAAAGGATATGAACAGACAATTTTCAGATGAAGAAATTAAAATCATTTCTAGTCATATGAAAAAATTCTCCAAATCACTACTGATCAGAGAAATTAAAAAAAAAAAACCCACTACATACCTCTCAGATTGGCTAAAATGACAGGAAAAAATAATAATAAAGGGTGGAGGGGATGTGGGAAAACTGGGACACTAATGCATTCTTGGTGGAGTTGTCAACTGATCCAACCATTCTGGAAAGCAATTTGGAACTATGCTCAAAGGACTATCAAACTCTGCATACCTTTCGATCTAGCAGTGTCTCTACTGGGCCTGTATTCTAAAGAGATCATAAAAAAGAGATATAACAAAAATGTGGCAGCCATTTTAGAAATGGTGAGGAACTGAAAACTGAATGGATGACCATCAATTGGGAAATGATTGAATAAGTTATGGCACATGAATGTTATGGAATACTATTATTCTGTAAGAAATGACTAGCAGGATGATTTCAGAAAGCCTGGAGAGACTTACATGAACTGATGCTAAGGAAAGTGAGTAGAACCAAGAGAACATTGTACACAGCAACAAGACTATGTGATGATCAATGATGACAGATGTGGCTTTTTTCAACAATGAGGTGATTCAGACCAGCTCTAATAGCCTTATTATGGAGAAAGCCATCTGCATCCAGATAGAAGAATATGGAGAATGAATGTGGATCACAACATAGTATTTTCACCTTTTTTTTTTTTGATTATTTTGCTTACTTTCTGTTTTGTTTCTAATTTTTTTCTTTTTGATCTGATTTTTCTTGTGCAGCATGATAATTATGGAAATATGTATAGAAGAATTTCACATGTTTAACCTATATTATATTACTTGCCATCTAGGGAAGGGTTAGAGAGGGAAAAAATTTGGAAAATAAGGTTTTGCAAAAGTGAATGTTGAAAATTATCTTTGCATATATATTTTGAAAATAAAAAGCCATTATTTTAAAAAAGCTTACATTCTAGCATTTCTATTGTTTGAGATCACTGAGACTCATGATTGGCTCCCAGTAAAGTTTTGATTTATTTGTTTAGAAGAAAGGGATCTGAGTGTCTCTGGAATGACCTATCATTAGGCCAGGTTTCTCCTTTCCTATTTGTGAACAATTGATATTTTAGATCTTAATGTACAACCTTTGCATTTTTTTCTCTATTATTAAAAGTATCCAGGTGGTCTATGGCTAGTGTGCTGAACCTGGAGTCAAGAAAACTCTTGCTTCAGACACTTCATAGTTATGTGATTATAATTCAAGTCATTTAATATCTGTAATATGCAATGTGGGGATTAATAACATGGGGACAATACCTGCCAGGGTGGTTATAAGAAATATTTATAAAGTGCTTAGCACAGTGCCTGGTACATAGTAGTCACTTAATAAATGCTTGTTCCTTCTCCTTTCAATTTTTATCTAGTTTTGGCCCTGCTATTGAGGGAAGAGAATGCAGCAGGTTGATGACTATCACTGATAATACTGAAAGCTCTGTCCTGTCCTGCCTTTGCAAACACCCTTTGATCCCACTTGAAACCCCTTGAAGATGACAGCTGTCTGATTTTCCATCCTTGTATCTATTGTGCCGAGCCCTTTACCTTCCTTTTATCTTCCTGTTCCACAGATGCCTATGGAATTGAGATGAATGGCTGGGTAAGATCCTGGCACTTTCTAATTTAAAATTCTTGATACCTTGAATTTTCCTGCCGTGTGGGATCCAGATTTAGAAAATCTAAGATCTTTTTCCAGTCTGTTGAGTCACTTCCCCTAGCTTTAGACTTAGGATCCTACTGTCTGAATGACCTTGGCCAAGCCCCCCAACTTCCCTGAGCCTCAGTTTACTCCTCAGGGAAATATTGGGGTTGGACTCTATGACCTCAGACAATTCTCCCATCTCCAATAGTCTGTGTTTTCTAACAACAGAGCTGCTCTGGGTATGTTTTATGATCATGGTACTACCCATCCTGGCTCAATTCAATTTTTCTATGTCTATTGTCTTTTTAATCACTAGAGGGCAACAAGACCCCATTGCTTAACTCTGGGAGTGGCCAGAAACACAGGCTCATTGCCAAGGTCTTCTCTGCCCTTCAAAAGCCTTCATCCTGCAAGGCTCTTCCATTAGCTTTGTAGGGGGGGCAATGAAGTAATAGTGGTGGGGGAGGGTCACAGGGTCTTGCTGACCCATGGGGGCCACATAGATTTTCTCAGAGAGTTGATGCAGCAGAGCCTTGATCTTAAAGGATGCAGCATTGCACCCTCATCTTCATCTGGCTTTCATTGTGAGCTGCTTCTTTCCTCTGTATTTCCCAATCTGTATCCCAAAGAGATCATAAAAAGGAAAAAGACTCACCTGTGCAAAAATGTTTGTGGCAGCGTGGAACTGGACACTGAGGGGATGCTGTTGTTATTGGGGAATGGCTAAATAAGTTATGGTACACGAATGTTAAGGAATATTATTGTTCTATAAGAAACAACCAGCAGGATGATTTATTTCAGAGAGGCCTGGAGAGACTTCCATGAACTGATGCTGAGTGAAATGAGCAGAACCAGGAGATCATTATACACTGTAAAAGAAGACTATATAATGATCAATTCTGATGGACATGGCTCTTCTCAACAATGAGATGATTGAGGTCAATTTGAATGAATTTGTGATGGAGAGAGAGACATCTGCACCCAGAGAGAGGACTGTGGGAACTGAGGTGGACCACAACATAGTATTTTCTTCTTTTTTGTTGTTGTTTACTTCCTTTTTGCTTTCTTTCTCATTTTTTCTTTTTTGATCTGATTGTGCATGATAATTATGGAAATATGTATAGAAGAACTGCACATTTTTTACATTAAGAGCTTGCATTTATTAAGTACCTACTATTTGCCAACCTTTATGAAAGTGTTTTGCAAATATCTCATTTGATCCTCATCACCACCTTAGGAAATGGGTGCTATTATCTCTGTTTTAAAGATTTTTTTTTATTATTAAAGCTTTTTGTTTTCAAAACATATGCACAGGTAATTTTTCAACATCGATCTTTGCATAGCCTCATGTTCCAAATTTCCCCCTCCTTCCCCCTCCCCTCTCCCCTAGATGGCAAGTAATTCAATATATATGTGAAAACCTTTGTACAATTATCTTGCTACACAAGAAACATCAGATTCAAAAGAAAAGAAAATGAGTAAGAAAACAAAATGCAAGCGAACTACATCAAAAATAGTGAGAATGTTATGCAGTGATCCACATTCAGTTCCCAAAGTCCTCTCTCTGGGTGTAGATGGCTCTCTTCATCACATCTTTGGAACTGGTTTGAATCATCTCATTGTTGAGAAGAGCCACTTCGATCAAAATTGATCATTGTATAATCTTGCTGTTGTCATGTACAATGATCTCCTGGTTCTGCTCATTTCACTCAGCATCAGTTTATGTAAATCTCTCCAGGCCTTTCTGAAATCATCCTGTTGGTCATTTCCTACAGAACAATAATAATTCCATAATATTCATATACCACAATTTATTCAGCCATTCTCCAATTGATGGGCATCCACTCAGTTTCCAGCTTCTGGCCACTACAAAAAGGGCTTCCACAAACACTTTTGCACAGGTGGGTCCCTTTCCCTTCTTTAAGCTCTCTTTGGGACACAAGCCTAGTAGAAACACTGCTGGATCAAAGAGTATGCACAGTTTGATAATATTTTGAGCAGAGAAAAACTGCATATGTTTAATATATCAGATAAGTGCTGTGCAGGGGAGGGGATGGGGGGAAAGGAGGGAAAAATTTGGAACACAAGGTTTTGCAAAGGTGAATGTTATCTATGCATATGTTTTGAAAATGAAAAGCTTTAATAATAAAAAAGCATCATATCCCAAACTGTTTTCCTATATCAAAACAAAGTGGAGGAGCTGGAGTAGACCCGGGATACATGGAGAAGATCCAAGGTGGAATTGAGACAATGCTGAAACATCAGATATTTGAAAGAGGAGAAGATATCAAAGGCATGGAAAAAATCTTGGACCTGGCTAATCCCTATAATTGCCTATATGTCTGCATGCCCATTTATGTACAAATTTTTAAAAGATTGGCTTATTCTTTGTATGTGTATACCCAGCATCTATATGCACAGTGCCAGAAATAAAGGAGGTATTTAATAACCAGTGATTGAATAATTGATTGATGAGAGCCCTCTATAAGTAAATTCAAGGCTTTCTTCCTTCTTGCATTGGCAGGGTTGAGCTTTACCTTACTGATTCCCAGCTAAAACAGACTGGAGAGGATCTTACAGTGGAGACTCCCCTCAGTACTCAAGCATCCCCACGTAGGACCAGTGGGGTTTTTTTTTGGGGGGGTGTAGAAGCCTCCAAATAGATTTCAAGGATGGAGTTGTACACTCAAAATACCTAATAGCTATTTAATGAAAATTTGTAAAACTAAGGTAATTAGGGAACCAGGAATTAATCCAAGACAAATGTAGTCTGAAAGATAGACTATCTTAGTCAGGAACATTCTTCTGCATCATTTATATTATCTTTTATTCACTCAAAGAACGTTAGCCTGCTTTAGTCTGGGAAGGCTTCCTTGCCACTGTACTCTTGGAACACAGAAAAGCAGGTGATCCTGGAGAGGTGAAGCCCAGCAGATGGTAGCAGAGAGCAGTGACTCAGACTCGGCAAAGAAGCCCAGCACTGGCAATGTGGGGATTCTAGCACACTTACCTGAAAGGAGCAGGAAACTTCTTGTCCCTAGAGGAGATGAACAGCTCTTTGGTGT